>NC_141045.1:6775000-6900000 GCF_052040795.2 Danio rerio | reverse complement strand
TGTTGTACTGAATCAACATTTCCCCCTTAATTTAATAATTTTAACTTGTTTTCATTATGAATTTGAGTTTATTATTATTATTATTTAAAGCTTTTACCACAAACCACCAGAGTTTACGATCACTGATTTTGTTTGATTGTGCAGCAACATTTCTATATTATAAATAGACTTGCATTTGTATTAAGAGTGTTTCTATCAAATAAGAAGTGATTTCTTGATGGTTCCATGTCATATAATCGAATCACGACCACATCCTTTAAGAAAACCTGGATCCTTTATTGAAGATTCGTTTACAAAAGCAGGTTGGCGTGACCTTGTGGAATGATAGTTGGATCTGGACCCAGGAGTGCCGCTCTGCGGATCGGGACTGGCGCATGATTGTCCCACGAGATGGACAAAGCTCCAAAAAAACACTTTTGAATCCACTAGAACTCCAGCGGCACCAAATTCAACCCCGTTACACCCAGAGTCCTGTTGTTCCCCCAGACTTTAAATTACTCTTTAGCTACAGCGAATGGCTTCTCCACGTCGATCTTGCCGCTGTCGTGGATGCTGACGTCTTTCAGAGGTTTATCTCTCCCGTCCGTCTTTGTGGCCTCGATCTTCCTCACCACATCCTTGAAGATGAAGAGAAGAAATGCCACAAATTTAGCACAACTGCTGGAGGAGGTGTAGGAAATGACGAATACATAGGACAGCATTAAATCAGTTTATTTTTGTGTGTATTTATAGTAGTGCTTGTTCGTTGGCTCAGAAAGAGAGTTGCTGGTTCGAGTCTTGACTGGGTCATTTGGCATTTCTGTTTGGAGTTTGCATGTTCTCCCTGTGTTGGCCTGGGTTTCCCCCAGGTGCTCCAGTTTCCCCCACAGTCCAAAGAGATGTGGTACAGGTGAATTGGGTAAACAAATTTAGCTGTAGTGTGTGAGTAAATAAGAGTTAAATTCGCAAACTTTCCTTTACTTGTTCCCTCAGGGGAATGCCTGCCGCCATTTTAAGTGCATTTCAAATCATCAAGTGAACAAGGAACCCTTGATTTGGACTGAGGAGGCAAGTAGGCTTCATAAATCCACTCTAGCACCTACATGTACCAGAATGCAATTGTGACGTCACTACAGTGTAGTCAACATCTGAGGGGATCAAAGTTATCCTAAAACTATTAAACAACATCTATTGTTGTCCTAAGACAATTTTAATTCACTTTAAATGTTGACCACTACCAAGTGCTCAAGGGTTTATGGTTATTTATTTAAACCCATTTAGATGTTCTATCAATAGTGGAGACTTGAGTAACGTAATCAAAGACGTACATTCGAGTGAATGAGATGAAAAGTTAGCAAGTGAAGGGCATAAAAAAAAAAGTTGGACTAAAATGTCTTAAGGGTGCTGGACTATCAGGGCACTTCATTTCTGCCCTGCTTGAAATAACTTTAGTTCCCTTTCTGGATGTGTTCTAGTCCACTTCTAGACATGCACTCGCAAACTACCCTTCTCTTGTTCCCTCGGGGGAATCCCTGCTGCCATTTTAAGTGCATTCCACTCCATCAAGTAAACAGGGGAAGCTTACATGGACGTACCCTCGATCCCTTGATTTGGACTAAGGAAGAGAGTAGGCTTCATAAATTTACTCTAGCACCTAGATGTCCCAGAATGCAATTGTGACGTCACTACAGTGTAGCCAACGTTTGAAGTGGATCAAGTTGTCCTAAAACGATTGAACAACATCAGCACCAATAGCCTAGTGGTTAGTGCGTTGACACATAGCACTGAGGTGCTCGCAGCGACCAGAGTACGATTCCCGTCTCCAGGTCCTTTGCTGATCCTTCCCCTATCTCTGCTCCCCACACTTTCCTGTCTCTACATCTCCACTGTCCTATCAATAAAGGTGAAAACCCCTAAAAGATAACAAAAAGTAATAAATAAAAAAAACTATTGAACAACATCCATTGTTGTCCTAGGACAATTTTCTTTCACTTCAAATGTTGACTACTACCAAGTGCTCAAGGGTTTATGGTTTTGCATTTAAACCCATTCAGATACTCCACCGCTAATGGACACGAGTTACATAATCAAGTGAATTTAAGTGAATGAGACGAAGAAAAGTTAGTGAGTGAAGGGCATAAAAAAAAAAGTTGGACTAAAATGTCTATCAGGACACTTCATTTCTGCCCTGCTTGAAATAACTATTTAACTTTCTGGATGTGTTCTACTCCACTACTAGACATGCACTCACAAATTTCTCTTCCCTTGTTCCCTCGGGGGAATCCCTGCTGCCATTTTATGTGCATTCCACTTCATCAAGTGAACAAGGGAAGCTTACATGGATGTACTCTTGATCCCTTGATTTGGACAAGTGAAGCGATTAGGCTTTATATGTAGCTCCAGCACCTAAAGGTCCCAGAATGCAAAGCAATTGTGACTACAGTGTAGTCAACATTTAAAGTGGATCAAGTTGTCCTAAAACTATTAAACAACATCCATTGTTGCCCTAGGACAATTTTGATTTACTTCAAATGTTACTACTACCAAGTGTTCAAGGGTTTATGGTTTTGCATTTCAACGCAATCAGATGCTCTTCCAGTAGTGGACACTTGAGTAACGTAATTAAGGACGTACATTTGAGTGAATGAGATGAAGTTAGAGAGTGAAGGGCGTAAAAAAAGTATTGGACTGGAATGCCTGTAGAGGACCGGACTATTAGGGCGTCTCATTTCTTCCCTGCTATCGCCCACTTGTCAACCTTCCTCCATTTTGTTAGCAACACCAGTCTTCCATTGATCCAATCAGTTCCCAAAGGACAAAATCATGCACTTTTTTTTCACCCTCAACTTCGGTTTCATGCTGACTTTAAAAGGAAGACCACTGAAGTAGAGATACTCACCATGCCCTCCAGGATTTTGCCGAACACCACATGTTTGCCGTCCAACCATGGTGTTTGGACTGTGGTGATGAAGAACTGGGAGCCGTTAGTGTCTTTGCCAGCATTGGCCATGCTGAGCCAGCCAGGACCATAATGCTTCAGCTTGAAGTTCTCATCAGGGAAACGATCTCCGTAGATGCTCTTACCTACAATGAAGAGGTGTAAGAAATCTCATAGTATGGTTTTGGTTGATAAACAAAGCTTACTTCACCATTTAGACTTGGTTTTAGGGGAATAGGTCAGCCAAAAATGTAATTTACTCACCCTTTTTTTCCTACTGAACACATGATATTTTGAAGAATGGTGGTTGTTGGCACCTATTGACTTCCAACGTAGGAACACATCAATACTATCGAGGTCAGTGGGTAACATCAAGCAGCATTCTTCAAAATATCGTCTTTTGCGTTTAACTCAAAGGTGTAAAACCATATAAGGGAGAGTAAATAGTGATGCAATGTTTATTTTGGTTTCAATTGTCCTTTAAAGATGCCATTTGGTGAATCAGATCACATTTAATAACATTGATTAAAAAATAAATAAATAAATAAATAAAATGACACTTTGTATGGCAAGTCGTTTTGACATTTAATCTATAGCCTGTATTCATTTCTCTTTTCATGCTACTAGTACTTATTTTTTTAGATACTAGTATCTTTTCCATTAAGTATTAGTATTTATTCATTAGATACTAGTGCTTATTAAAAATATACTAGTGCTTACTCATTAGACACTACTTCTTATTCATTAGATACTAGTACCTATTAAATAGACACTAGTACTTATGTATTGGATACTAGTACTCATTCATTAGATACTAGTACCTATTTAATAGACACTATGTCTTATTTATCAAATACTAGTACTTATTTTAATAGTGACTAGTAACTATTCTGTTGTTACTAGTAACACCTAAAAAATTCAATTGATTTCTATGAGATCTGTCATGGAGATATCAACTATTCGGTGTTGACTAGTATTTATTCCAGCTAAGACTAGTACATATATTTATGTACTAGTAGCTAATCATTAGGTACAAGTATGCATTAACTAATAGATAATAGTACTTAAATATTAGATACTAGTACTTATTATAAAAAAAGATAATGCTACTTATTTAAAGATACTAGAAAACATTTTTTAAATACTAGTACTTGTTTGAAATGTTACTAATAATTTTTTTACAAGTTAAATGTTTAATTGAACTTCCATATGGACTAGTTATAACATTAGAATAAAAAAAGGCAGAACTGACTAGTAAAATAAGAATTGTTACAAGTAATAATAATAAAAGATACTAGTGTCTAACAAATAAATATTAGTACTAATGAAAAATTACTAGTATCTACTTAATAACTACTAGTATCTAAAAAAAATGGTACCAGTAACTATTTAATAAGTACTAATATATAATGATTAAGTACTAGTACCTATTATATAGACACTAGTATCTAATGATTAAGTACTAGTAC
Source organism: Danio rerio (assembly GCF_052040795.2). NCBI lineage: Eukaryota > Metazoa > Chordata > Actinopteri > Cypriniformes > Danionidae > Danio > Danio rerio. The sequence continues at coordinate 6,895,614 of NC_141045.1, read as the reverse complement.
CTATTATATAGACACTAGTATCTAATGATTAATTACTAGTACTTTTAATTACATACTAGTACCATTTCATTGACGTCCCAATATATGTACTAGTCCCAGCTGGAATACATACTAGTGAACACTGAGTAGTTGATATCTCATTGACTTATCCCATAGAAATCAATGGACACATTTTTACATTTGTTACTAGTAACAACATAATTACTAGCCACTATTAAAATAAGTACTAGTATTTAAAAAAATAGGAACTAGAAATGATTGAATAAATACTAGTACCTATTTAATAGGTACTAATATTTAATGAATAAGAACAAATGTCTATTGTGTAAGCGCTAGTATATTAAAAAAAAAAACTCAAAATGATCTAATGAATAAGTACTAGTACTTAATGAAAAAGATACTAGTATCTAAAAAAAAAAGTTCTAGTAACAGGAAAATAGATACTAGTAGTATGGGGGGTTATAGATTACATGTCAAAACGGCATGCCATACTATTTGTCCACTCGGTTGATTTATTTGAGGGAAGGGTCTATATATGGGTTAATGAATGGGATTTTGTGATTTTTTTAATTTATTATAATGTGAAAGGAGACAACGGAAAAATAATAGAGTGCAGCAGCTTTGGTTTCTGCTCTGATAGCAATAAAACTGCACCAAACTCAAATTTTATGTTAGCATCAGGGCTAAACTTTAATTTAAGATGGCAGTTCAAGACTACTTTTGGGGTTGTTTGAACAGTCAATTACATGAGCATTTACATTATGCTAGCGATCAAATGTGCTTTAAAGCTCAAAAAGTGTTTACACATGAATGTAGCATTATTCACTTCTGATGGTTAACAATAACAAAAAAAGACCTCAATAACGCATGCAGATTTGATAAGCATACCGAGTTAACTCTTAACACAAAAAATGTGATTTTAATATTGAAGATAAGGGTGTTTAGTAGTTCAATACCTCCAGTTCCATCTCCTCTAGTGAAATCTCCTCCCTGGATCATGAAATCTTTAATCACCCGATGAAACTTGCTGCCCTTGTAACCAAATCCTTTCTGGAAATCAGAATTGAATCCATTTAGCCTCATTTTACTATGAATCATAAACATTAGCCTCCAGTGGAAGGAAAAAAAACCTCACCTCTCCTGTGGCCAGCTGAAGGAAATTTTCTGTGGTTTTAGGCACGGTCTTTCCAAAAAGTCCAATGACAATCCGTCCGGCATCCTCATCTCCAATCTTGATGTCGAAGTACACCTGGAAAAACCCCAAAATCAAATCCAGAGTCACGCCAGAACATCTGCAGCTGCATTATGGTGAATTCACCTCACGACACAAGGAGGCCAAAAAAACACAATTACATCGCTAGACTTTAGAAATTACAATTGATAAACATTGAATAACTCATTTTAAATTAAATTACCAAACATTAGTGGTGCTATTAGCCTTATAATCACTTATACACTATATTTTACACACACAAAAAAAACATCTTTAGTATAGGAAAGTAAGAATAAAATCATTCAGATGTGTAGCAAGCAAATATAAACACGCTACATGTGGAATCTTGGTGTGAACGCAACATTTAACGCTACATTTGGATTGCAATTCGAATCGTATGAGGATCATTTGCAGGCATTAGGCCGGTGCAGCGCTGCAGTGAATGCCTCTGTATACCTTAGCCGTGACTTTGGGTCCTTTTTTCTTCTCATCCGCCTCCGTTTCACTCGGGAAAAGGAGGAAAACCACCGAGCCAACGATCAATGTGACTGCCACCAAAAACTTCATCCTCCTCTCGCAGATCCGCACCATGAAAACCCGAAAAAAAGTGTGTGTGTGGCGATGACTGTGTGTTAAGGTTTCTGGGGCATCCGGGGAGGAGATTCGAGCTGCGGCCACACTTCTGTCTCAAACCCGAGCTTGCTATGACCTGATCCAGGAACGGTGGAGCTTATTGGGATCACGTAGGCAGTGTGTTTCACAAACTGGTCTGAGAACAGGAGCTGGCAGCGCATTTTGTTCTGTATGACGTGTCGTGATTTTAAGAACGCTGATTGGATAAGCGTTTGTCTGTTAAGGGTTTAGGAGCCAATCAGATTTTGAAACGCGTAACGAATGGACGGAGCCACAGCGGCTCCGGGAGACGCATCAGCGTTGAGGATTGTTGTTTGAAGGGATACAGCTGCGGCCGGAAGTTAACGAGAAACTTCCCAATGGTTTTGGATGAAAACATATATTTTATTTACATCTACCCCGAAACCAACCGTCATGATAATGTAAAAACAGTAATTATACCGAGTGTTATTCATATTACTTATCAAAATATACAATAAATTGAATTTTAATAACGTCCACCTCAACCCCAATCCTAACAGTAATGTAAGAATATTCACTATCGTGGTGTCACAATAATTCTAATATTTACGTGAGTATTCACAGCTGTATCCCATCTAGACTTAGACGCAGCATGCGCGGAAACACAAAAGGTAATTACATGAATTTAGCAAATATTGAATTACAAAGACAAAAAGCAAGTAACTAATACAACCACTTCTTTATAAAACAAATAAACCGTCGAATGATGTGTAAACACAATGTTTTAATCAATAAAGATCAACAGTAAGGCTTTAGTCGTACAAAAATAAGTTCCTTACGTTTGAGAAGGATTTTGGTTGTGTGATACAGTTAATACAATGCAAATACAATATTCGAGACTTAAATATGTTTGTTTATTTTAATTTATTTCCACACACAGACACACACACACACAAAGCATTTAAATGACAAAGTTAATTTAAGCTTCTAGAAGGTTTAAAGTGCTCAGTCTAGACCCAAAGTACTGCATGAAGATGTCAGGGTGTCCTTTATAAAACTGGCCCAGGAGTCGTTTCTTCTCTTTCAGGGAATACTTGGTGTTTTCATCAATGTTTTTCAGGAGGAGGTACAGCTCATTCTTAGTTGAGTCCTTTATGGTCTCCGTGTACACATCTCTCGGCACTTGCTGACAAAATGGGATTTCTAGTGTATTCAGAGAAAGAAAATAGTTAAAATCTTTAGGTTAAATAATAATAATGTAAACAAGACTCTTAACTTTTAAACGTTGCTTTGAAATTAATACAAATTGTTTAAAATTATGTTAAAGCGGAGAAAGTAAAACGAACCACTAAAATCACATTATTAAAATGTAAATAACTCAAAGCAAAAAAAAAAAACGGTAACAAATTGAGAAAACCATCAAGACAACCGACTGCTTCCTGTTTAGAGTCGACTATGCTGTTTGAAATCTAACATATATTCAGCATCCTGGTTAAACCCTTGCATGTTGTTTACATTGTTCATATTTTTTTACAATTCATGCACAATTTACGTTAAATGATCCACTGATTCTATACAAGCAGCAGCCGGTTTGTCGATTTTGCAGTCCCCAACACATGTTCTTTATGTCGACACTATTTGCAGCACATTTCTATTTTTGCTTGTGTTGTGTGAATTTGCGTGCATGTGTTGTAAAATTAAAGATGGTTAGATTAATTAACTTACAGGGCATTTGCGTTTTCTTAGCCACCTTTACATATAAACAAAGTACTCAATTATATATCCTACCAGTAGCAGAATCTCTCCGTTTTACAATGTCATCCAGTTTCTCACTGACCAGCTTGTGAAGAGACCCTGGAATCTAATAAAAGATTAAACGAAATTAACGAATTAAAGCAGAGACTACTGATCCTCCCTGCGTTATTTCATGACTGACCATCAGTGTCGTCATTCATAAATCAGCAAACCTTGAAGATCTCCTGATGGTTGTCGAGCATGAAGAGCACCAGCAGGTCAACATTTCCTTTCGTCCAACTCTTGCTCTGGATCACGGCTCTGGTGAACGATTTCTTCACAAACATCCGATTTTCAGTCTGAAACGGAAGCAGACAGCAGCTTGTGCATAAATAGTTCAATGTGCATTCTAGAGCAGTCATCTCAAACTCAATTCCTGGAGGGCCGCAGGTTTAGCTCCAACCACCTCCTACCCTCATCTGCTTAATAGTCTCCAGTAGTCTTGAACACCTTGATTATTTGGATCAGTTGTGTTTGATTAGGTTTGGAGCAAAACTATGCAGAGCTGCGGCCCTCCAGGAGTTTGAGAGTTTGAGACTCCTGTATAGTTTAGCTCCAACTTGCTTTAGCACACCTGCCTGGAGGTTTCTAGTATTCATAGAAAGAGCTTGATTAGCGGGTTAAGGTGTGTTTAATTGGGGTTAGAACTAAGATATGCAGGACACCGGCCCTCCAGGACCAAGTTTGGGCACCCCTGTTCTTGAAGCTCATTCACACCAGGGACGGTTAGTTTATTCGGCATTACCCCTTGTAACCAGCAGATGTCCTCTGTATGCTACTAGCGCATCTGACCAGCGAATCTTTATATAAATATATATTAATATATATTAATGTAATCAAAAGAATGTAGCTATTGTAGTCAGTGTAGTGTTGTAAAAAAACAAACTTTTCCCCCTCAGTATTTACAAGGGAGGCAACACAAAGACGCTAAAACCAGCACTGGATACCTGAGGTACTTTTATTTTTATGTGTCCTAACAACAGGCGATGCGGCAAGGCTCCAGGGACAAGCAATTTGTCTGTCTGCACTAAAAGTGAAGTGACAGAAACATTTAAGTACAGGCATTGCACTCCCAAAGAGATGTTAAAGACTTTAAATCTAATTAATACATACAACTCTTTGCGCAAAATGATTGGTAGTTATTTTATTTAGTAAGATCCGAGGTGAACTATCTGCTGCTTTCAGTAGTATAGCAATAAAAGTCAAATAAATGGTGTTTAAACTTACGTTGGGAGCATTTAACATTGATCAAAGCACATAAGCAGTAAAGGGTCTCAGTCATAGTAGTATATGCTGTTGTTCCTCCGCGAAGTTGTGGAGTTGGAAAGCATTTTTAAAATTATTTCTGTGCATCATAATTGCAGATTTTTTTACATGGAGTTACATTTTTTTACTCTTTTTAACATGGAAAAGATTAAATCTTATGTTGTTAGGATACTGTTATATTTCAACTTGTAAGCCTGGCTTGCATAGCTTCCATGTTATTTATCATTCTTTACTATGGTATTACCAATTGTGATAGTCTTTATCTTTAAATAATGGTTTTCTAGATAATCTTTAAATAATTATTGAAAAGTGGGTAGTTTTAGGGCCTACTCACACTATGCCATCCGTACCGTGCCCAGGCCCGTTTCCCGGATCGTTTGAGAAGTGTGAGTGCGCTGAATCGGGCTCAAGCACGGTTCACTTGGCCGGCCCTGGCCCGGTTGGAAGAGGTGTGCCTGAGCGCGGTTCACTTGGGCTTTGGCGCGGTACGCTTGTGTGTGAGTGCAAAACGCACCAAAGCCCAAAACTGAAAGCGAGACGAGACTTTTAAGGGGCTGTTTCATATGGATTTATTAATCATTCTTACGGTTCAGTGAACGCAAACTGCTGTAGTTTATTAAAGACGAGAACTCCTCACAGCACGACAGCTGCGCGGCTTCAGCAGACCTCCTCATTCCTGCAGCACGAGAGCTTTATGATTGTTTATGAGCGCCAAAAGTGGCGGATCTGTTCGGCGAAATATCTGACTGCGTGTCACCGCATCCCTAAGGACTGTTTGGCATATCAAACGACTGAAACGATATAACTGGAGAAATCTCCACTGTGCTGCTGAGTGAGAGAGCGCTTCTCACTGAACAGTGCAGCAGCGATGACGTAAGCGTGCCGAGGCCCATTTGTGGTGTGAGTGTAGGCCGTCGGGGGAGATGGGAGGGGGGGACAAGCGTGCTTTGGCCCGGTTCGAGGCAACTGTACCTAGTGTGAGTAAGGCCTTAAATTGCGCAAGCCCTTTATATTTCAATAGATTCTGACTGGCTGTCAGTGTTTTATGGTTTATTAGCGGAGAACAAAAAAATCTTGCGGAAAGTGATTCCAATTACATAGTGTCTTTATAGCTCTAATTGTGGTCTGAACTCTGCTGTTGTTGTTGTTAGCCAACAACACAGTTGGTTTTCATCTGCACTAGTTGTTTTTGTCAGCTTGCAGTGTCCCAGCCCTTACATCCAGAGCGATCAAGAACTCCATCTTTATCATTCTTGGTGTGAACTGGCCTTAAACCCTCACTTCTTTGTGCAGCCGAACATTTCCAGCATCCGCGGCTACTGCCATGAACTCCAGCAGTCTGCGCAGTTCCTCTCGCGCAGATGCCGATAAAAGCTTCAATGTCAACTGCAGGACTTCCAGAGCACGTTCAAACCTCCCGTTCACTAGACAATCAGATAAACAGATGCTCAGTCACAAAGAAAAACGAATAAGAAGTCTGATTTGAGGAGCGATATTCACCCAGGAGCTCCATGATCTCTGTATAGACATCTGCCATGCTGTCAGAGAGAAGCGGCTTGCGCTCCATGTGTCCGTAGTGTTTTTCCAGGACGTGAAACAGCAGCAGTTTACATTCACACATGCTCTGGCCTTCATCACAATCATCATCATCCTCGCAGGAGAATGAGGGCAGCTCTCTGCTCACCTCCACAACAAGATGATCCGGGAGGAAATCCAGCAGATCGATGGCTGCCGACAGCCAATCATCATCTCTGGAAAAATAGGAGGACAATATTAGGCCTGAGGATCATCATCTTGGCAGTTTAACCCTTGTTCATTGTTCAAATGGACTACCCTTTTATTGTGTTTGGGACTGTTTTTGTCCTATTGACTTCCATTATAATGACATTTTTTGATTACAAAGCCATGCACTAACTAATGATCAACAGTAAAAATGATTAATTTACCTCTTCCCAATAGGGAAAACCAACGATTATATGGTGCCATGGCTTTCCGGTAAAAAAATGTTGATATAATGGAAGTCAATGGGGCAAAAACAGCCCCTAACATAACGAAAGGGTAGCAAATTTGCCCAGAGTGTATTGAGTTTTTGACAAATTCCAAACATTTTCCCAAAATATGTGTCAAAATAAGATTTTACCAAAAATTATTTGATTTGCTGGAACAGAGAAAGCTGTGGCCAAATTAAGACTAAAAAATAAATAAATAAATAAATAAAAAATTCACACCAGAGTGGGTAAAACAAACCCAACAGCACACAAGTGTTAAAGAATCTTGACAAGAGGTATTTTTAGCGAAAAAGATTATATAATTAAAGGCATACTTTAAGGAGCAATAAAATAAACAAGTCCGTGAGCACTTTAAAAGTGAAAATGTCTTACTGTGATTCTCTGAAGGCCTTGAGAACCTCTCGGTCCAGGTAGCTGCTGGTGTAGAGCAGGTCAGGCTCATTATTACTGCCCCGAGATGGAGGAGAAACTATCTTTGAGCAATTCAGCACTCCCTCCAGCAGGGGGAGATCTATGAGCTGAGACAACCGCCGAACTGTCTGCTCCTGCCATACTTCTCTGACCACTGAAGGAGAGTTGCATACGTCTGAATCGATTGCGCTTTACACAATTTAATAACCGGCATTGCTCTGCATGGTTTACTGAATTAAGAACACTACAAGTGACAGAGTATAGGTTAAGGTTTTTAATTAAGGTATGCATGCTTTTAATGGGCCATGAAACCCCCTCGTTTCAGCAGGGTGTTTTCACACCTCTACTTTGAAAAAAGTCAGAAAAGTGGGCGTGTCCAGCTCTGTTTAGGGGGAGTGTCGGAGGAACTAAAGTGGGATGGTGTGGGGAGTGTCTATTTGGGCACGCGCGAGTTTCAGAGTCAAAATACACACACACACAGGAGAAAGTGATGGTGTTTAACCTACATGGACATCTGTAGTCGAATTATTTGCTAAATTATTAAATGGTGGACTTTAACTGCATTCAGGGAATTCATTCATGCCCCTCGCGACAAACGAGATATTTGATTCGAGGAGCTGCTCTAAGCGTGTATTTTTCATGCAATGTTTGATACCGCACGGCGAATGAGAGAAAAAAAACTCAGCATTTCCCGGAACCTTAGATGCACACGGCAGGTAGCGTCAGAAAGCCGCGTGTGTTATTCCGGTCACAAAATGAGGTAAAAACCCTACACGAGGTTAAAGTTTGGTTGTGGTGCTAACATGTTTACACTCGGTGCAATAGTTAACTTAGTTCGATATGAACAAACTGAATAAACAAAGAGCACTGGTCGCTCACTTACCAAATCTGTAGAGACAGGACAATCACCAGCAACTAGAGCCGCGTCTTTATTAAGAGAAGACTACAAGCGAATCCGGATCTCAGCGTTTGCAGATGAGAACAGATCTCAGGTAAACAATGTTCCTCCTTAGACATGCAAGTTATTGTTGTCGAGCGTCGCGTACACTGTTAATCCACACGTGACGCCAGCTGAGCTCTCACAGAGAGAAAATGAAAACAAAACTTAACGGCAGCAAACTATAAAAGCAACACTTCACGCTTGTTTTGCCAACACAACATGGCGTCTCTGTCGTGTAAACACTGTGACACTAATGAATATTAATGAAGTTGCACAATAGAGCGCGCTGATTGGTTTGAACCAAGCCTTACTCATGCATTAATGCATCACACTGTAAGACGTAATAAGACTCACTCTGGCACAGACGCCCAGTCTGCATGCTGGAATACAGGCTATTATGTCATGACCGTGACGCAGCTTCAAAAATTCGTTTCAAACTGGAAGTACGAATTTGCTTAAAATAACGCAAAAACAACCAATTTACACTTTTTAATGAAATATATGTGTCCTTATAGTGTTTTTAGCAGTGTGGGACACATATATGACTGTCAACAGCTCAAAAAATGTGTTTTGGTGTTTCGTGACCCTTTAAACATCTGAAACAAAACTTTAAACAATTTAAATATATTATATGTCGCAACACAACCCTATATTGAGTTAAAGGGACAGTTCACCCAAAAATGTTTTACTTTTTCTTGTAATTCCACCACAAGTGGTTCTAAACCTTAATGAGTTACTTTATGTTAGACATTCAGTGTTGCAAACTGGTAACCACTGACTTCCATACTACTAACAAAAACCATGTGCATACCACAGATGCCAACTGTTACAAGTTTCCAACATTCTTCCTATGTACACCAGAAGAAAGAAACTAAAACAGGTTTAAATCAAGTGGAGGATGAGAAAATATTGTTCATAGAGTATATTTTTTAGGTGAACTGCCCTTTTATTAATAATTCTGATATTACAATGTTTACACGATAATACACAATAAAAGTCCTACCAGACGGAGGCAGACATTTATCTGGAGAAGAACCGACTAGTCCTGTCAAATCCAGCTTCTCCATCAGACGGTCCAGCGCCTGGTCTGGTTTCACAGGCGTGCTGTGAGAGAATAACAGCACGTCCTGCCTAAATAAATTCAAAGTAAAATGAGTGTTGTGTAAATTACTGAAAAAGGTCATTAATTTCTATTTACATCATTAAAGTTGTATTTAAATTACTTTTTCTACTTATGAAATCTGAAATGTAATTATTTAGGCCACTTCACTTAACTCAAAACTACTTAAATCATCACATTGGTGACTCAAATGTATGCCAGTTTTAGCTTTTGAACATTGAAACACTTGTTTTTTTTCCAGTGTAATTTGCTACAAATATTTTGGGATGAAGTATTAGTTTGGATACAACAGAAAATATCTGTACGACTTCTCATGGGAAATTATTAAGTTTGGCTTAACACTAAAAAATATCTTGTATAATAAATAATTTGTTGGTATTATTAAAATTGTACATTCATAAAAGTATTTTTTTTTTTTAAATTCCCCCAAGACTAGTGGTGTTTTAAAGAAGATGTGATATATGTGAAGACATTAACAGAGATGGAAAGCCAAAAAGCAAGACATTTATATTCATCATTAGAGGATTTTGGTTTCATATTTTGAGATCTTCAACTCCCCTGCTACTCATTTTTCTATATCATTTATTTTTGGTTAATGTTTGTTATTTTGTTTATTTATATGTTATATTATTATTATTAATGAGGATGGGAAGATTGTGAATGTATGTAAATTGATTTATCTCAGTCTTTTGTGTAATTATAAAAAAGTATTGATGCCTTTCTGTTACTGTTCAAGCATTGTTAATAAAAAAATAAATAAAAATTTCCCACAAATCATCTTTGTGCCCCCGGAAATTATTTTTCCCCAATTGGGATGTCTGTAATGAATAAACAATAACAATTTAACTTTATTTTTTTATTCAAGTCAAACATGGCCTTTAGCTTAATTTAAAAAATAAATAAATGTAATGACACGACCGTTCATGCAGACCTTATATTGTCAAACATTTCTTACTAAATACATTGTTTTGTTAATTATGTCAGTTGTCTAACAAATCTTACCTTCTTTGGTTAGAGAAAAAAATACAGGAATTAAAGCCATGAACTAAATAAAATATTTTCTTTCCTAAGCATGTGCATTTTTCTTTTTAAATGTTACATTCGTTAAATGACATTTATTTTAGAAAATATATTTGCCCTGCTGAAAAATCCAGCTTAAACCAGCCTAGGCGGGTTGGCTGGTTTTAGCTGGTCGACCAGCCTGTTTTTAGAGGGGTTTTGGCCATTTCCAGGCTGGTTTCCAGCCATTTCCAGCCTGATCTTAGCTGGTCAGGCTGGAAAAGGACCAGCCAAATCTAGCTAAAACCAACTTGACCAACCTGGTTTAAGCTGGATATAGCTGGTTTTGGCTGGGCTCCCAGCTTGGCTTGGCTGGTCAAGCTGGTTTTAGCTGGTCATCCCCAGCCTGACCAGCTAAGACCAGGCTGGAAACCAGCCTGAGAGTGGCCAAAACTCCTCTAAAACCAGGCTGGTCGACCAGCTAAAACCAGTTAACCAGCCTAGGCTGGTTTAAGCTGGATTTTGCAGCAGGGTGTATATAGAAAACTATTACTCTGCTTTTCTGAATGGATTGCAGAACTAGAATTTAAATACAGAGCCTATTTAGGATTTAATATTATAAGTAAGGACAGCACTGAGGCGCAGTGGGTAGCACAATTGCCTCACAGCAAGGTCGCTGGTTCAAGCCCCAGCCGGGTCAGTTGGCATTTCTGTGGAGAGTTTGCATGTTCTCCCAGTGTTGGAGTTGGTTTCCCCCAGAAGTCCAAAAAACGTGGTACAGGTGAATTGGGTAAGCTAAATTGTCAGCAGTGTATGTGTGTGAATAAGTGTGTATATGGATGTCCCCCAGTGACAGGATGCAGCTGAAACATATGCTAGATAAGTTGGCGGTTCATTCTGCTGTGGCGACCCCAGATTAATAAAGGAACTAAACCGAAAAGAAAATGAATGAATGAATATTATACGAAACTAATTAAGCTACCTATGAATATGAAAATGATACCCAGAAAACTAATTAAATTAATTACTACAGTAATTTATTTGCAAATAATAGCACCCAACACTGATTAAAATAGAATTGGAGCATAAAAATCGCCCAGAGCTGCATTACCTGCATGGCGTGACGTTCATCAAACTCTCTTCACCCGAAGCAAAAATCACAGCATCAAGTGAATCCAACGACGGATCCTCAGTGTTCAGGAATCTGTAAAAACGGCTGCTGTCCTGAAAAACTCCCTCTATACTGGCCTTCCCCATCGCCTCAAACACCCTACAGTCCATTAGTACCTGACAGAGACGCACAGCCAAGGCTCTGGAAACCAAAACATCTCTAAAAACCTTATTTTGAGTGAGATAATCCTGCAAAACATCCACCGCTTCACAGCCCAGAAAGCAGTTTTCGTGAGTCTTCAGATTCTGCCGGCGTTTTTTAACGGTCACCCGAGACCGCAGAGCCGCGACCATTTGCCTCCACATATCTTTATTTTGGACAGTGTTGGTTTGGACATCATGAGGTCTGTTGATTAATCGGTGATCTTTAGAAACACAAAATTAACAATTGGGGTTAAAGTTGGTTTATATTCTCACACACATTACGACTTTGTCCTTAATAAAAGACCTATAAAATTCTAAATAGGAAACACAAATTAGCAGCCAAAGAATATCAAAGTACAACAGCGTTCACAGTCAATTAAATAGTGCGAATGTTGTTTTGAAGTCATACTTGCTGCTATTTCTGACTGAATATTCAAAGCTAGCATAGTAAACAATGTGAACAAATCAATGTGATTAATCTGTAGTCTTAAGAAACACAATCAATTGGGGTAAAGTTGGGTTTATATTCGCACATTCGGACTTTCTCCTTAATATTAGGCCTTTAAGTATTCTTTAGCAAATTCTAATTAGGAAAATCATATTAGCAGCCAAAGCAGCTGAAAATCCAGCTTAAACCAGCCTAGGCTGGTTGGCTGGTTTTAGAGGAGTTTTGGCCATTTCCAGGCTGGTTTCCAGCCATTTCCAGCCTGGTCTTAGCTGGTCAGGCTGGGAGATGACCAGCTAAAACCAGCTTGACCAGCCAAAACCAGCTATGTCCAGCTTAAACCAGGCTTGTCAAGCTGGTTTTAGATGGTCATTTTCCTGCCTGACCAGCTAAGACCAGGCTAGAAATGGCTGTAAAGAAAACAGCCTGGAAATGGCCAAAACCCCTCTATAACCAGCCTGGTCGACCAGCCAACCAGCCTAGGCTGGTTTAAGCTGGATTTTTCAGCAGGGAGATCAAATACAACATTGTTAGCAATCAATTAAATAGTGCTAATGTTGTTTTGAAGTCCTACTTGCTATTTTTGACCAAATATTCAAAGCTAGCTAAACAAAATAGGAACCGTGTCACAAATTGTTGCTGAACAAATGTAATTAATCTGTGGTTTTAAGAAATACAAGATTATCATTTGGGATAAAGTTGGTTTTATATTCGCATATTCAGACTTTCTACTCAATATAGGCACAAGTATTCCTTGAAAAATTATAAAAAGGGAAATCATATTAGCAGCCAAAGACTATCAAAGTACAACATTGTTAGCAGTCAACTGAATACTGCTAATGTTGTTTTACAGTCGTACTTGCGAACTATTTCTGATATTCAATGTTAGTATGGTAAACAACAGCTATAGTGAGTGTCAAAAGTTGCAACTGAACGAATGTGTGAATATAAAACCAACTTTTACCTCAATAAAAATATCATGCTCTAATATTATATGTAAAAACGAAAGATTTGTAGAGAGTTTTTGTTACCGAGAGGTGGGTTTAGGGGAGTGTATAATTTCCCCACTTTATTTAGTACAGCAACTTTCTCCTGAACTGAAGCCATGTGTTCGTTTTCTTCCTGGCAGAGATTTGACTCAAACTCGTCAGTCAGTTTGTCATTAATCAACAGCAGCTCATTAGTGAGCTCTGCAGGATTGGCTGACGGAATCTGATCAAATTATTGCTAAAAGCAACACAAGAGGGCGGCAAAGCTACGTTCAAAAGTCACAACGTTTTGAGCTTGAGCATGTAAAAATATTTTGGCATGAATTTTAAGATTTTTGTATAGCTTATATCCGTTTTGAATGGAGGTTATTAACATGAACTAATAAATTGCAGTTATAATTAACGTCATATGTAAATACAGCAGGTGTTTCTGGAATATCACTAATAGCAGTGTTGGGGTAACACATTACAAGTAACAGATATTATCTAATAATATTACTTTCCTATATAACGAATAAAGTAATGCATTACTTTTAAAAAATTATTGAAAAAAATATTAAAAATAAATAATTAAAAAATAATTTTTAATAATTGAATAATTTTTGAAAATGTAACGTGAGAAACTTTCAAGTTTAATTAATTAGCTTTTAAAAAGTAAATTGCTGAATTAAAATGAAAGTCGTCACAATGAATCACACAGTCAATGTGAGAATGTGTTCTCAAGCACAGAAGAAAAGGAAAAGTGGATTATAGTCTTACGACAATGATTTTACTTAAGACTAGTAGTACAAAATTTGCAGACACATTGTGTTAAACTTTCAATAATCTGTTTATACGGCATGTAGAGCTCTGGGGCAAGGATGTTTTCAGATAACATTATCCTTAAATCTTTTTTAATGTGTGTTTTTTTAAAGGTAAATGAAGGTGTAGGGTATACAGTGCATTGTTAATTGCAGAGCTCCTCTATTTAAAAAAAAGAAAGAGATCAAGCCTCAGCCAGGTAATAAAAAAAGTAACTCAAAAGTAACGTAACCTATTACGTACCATAAAAAAGTAACCAAGTAACGAAAGTAGTTATTTTTTTAGAGAGTAACTCAATGTGATGTATTCCTTTTAAAGCAACTTTCCACAACACTGACAACAGCCTATTTTTATCTAGTTTAAGTCACGATAAGTTTATTTAAATTATTTACACTAACTTAAATTCCTTGTTCTACAGCAAGACATAATTTATCCACATTTCATCACCCTAGAATTATAAGGTTCAGTCTGACATTTTTGCCAAAATTGAGATATTTACATATTTTTAATTAATGATCATGTATTTACGTTAGGGGATGTTTTTTAATAAGTTGTTTACATTTTAGGACTTTTTATAAAAAACAAAAAACAAATGTTACACACATACAGTTTGCTATGGAATGCAAAAACTTTAAAGCTCAATATCTCAAAATCATTCAGAACGCAGATAGAACCTTATAATTCTAAGGTGACAACTTATAGTTGGGCTAACTAAATGTAATGGTTTTAGCAATTAACAGATTTATGCAGATTTTTATCAAATGGAAAAAACGCACGAGGATGTTTACTTAAATATACAAATAGATGCTGAAATTCAGATTTGTAAAAAAAACAACTGTATTTTTGACTTCATTCTAAGTAAAACAAAAAGGTGAAGTAAACTCAGAATTGTTAGATATAAATGAATAATTTTATATATTAAAATGGTTTGTAAAAAAAATCAGCTTTTTGAAGGTTATACAATTACAATTTTACCTTTTTTACAATTGTTTATAGAGAAATGTAAAGGCTTTCTGACTTTATCTTATGAGACAGTTTACATATTGCATTTCTGACATTATTTCTCAGAATTGTGATTTATTTTTCACCATTACAAGTTTATTATACACTCAAAACAATCCTCTTTTTTTGCTTGTTCAAACTACGTAATTAAAATGAGCTGAAAACACAGTTATTGAGTTTTTTTAGGATGGCTTAATTGTTTTATGTTTAATCCACTCAAATTTGTTAAGTTAACATAATCGATTTATGTTGGGGCAACATGAATGAATTGTGTGGAACCCTGCATTTTTTACAGTGTCGACTTTATTTCTTGTAATTGAGTTTCAGAGTTTTCATTTCTCAAGAGTTGCAGTTTCTCTCAGTTGCAGGTTTTTAGGCTTTCTTGCCATTTTGATTTCATTTCTCACAATTCCAAGCTATTCTGACTATATTAGCTCTCCTCCATCCATGCATCTATTGTTTATAACATTCTACAGGTTTATTTCTGTCTCTTTTTGGCAGCTGTTTCTGTTTTCCATGTCAGAGGCAGATTGATCTCTCCTGTCATCATCTGAATTGAAGGATGTGTTTGTCACTTTTTAACACACACACACACACACAAACACACTCTGTCTTGAGAGTGAAGTGACCATCATCAAACACTAGTAACACACCATTCTGTTATCTGTGTGTTTCTCTATGACCACCTCTCTCTCTTTCACCTCACATCTCTCTCTGTCTTTCATGGTTCCTGCTGTTTATAATTTGCTGGGTGTAGAGATTGTTTCTATGATGAACTGGAAATAGTTGCGGCGAAAAACTCTGCCAGATGCCCATTGGCTTCGAATACCTGACTATTACATCTTAAAACACATCTTTTGTTTGATGTCCAATAGAGAGAAAATGAAACCCTAAGAAGTCTAAGGATCAATGCTAGCATATGAATTATTCAACAAGTCTATTACGTAATTCTGTCAATCATTAGAAAGAAAATATATCTTATTTTAATAAACGTAGCTTTTGCACAGACAAGCGCATACCAAAAACTATTAACAGTCTGAATTTTAAACCTTCAAACCAGACACAAACATCTAATTCAAATGTTGTTGATTCAAATGCTCTGTTTGTGTATTAAATGAAAACCCATGATATTCTGTTACTACTGACCTAAATAACACTGACCTACTGCATTTCACACAATTCTGACTTTATTTATTGCAAATCTGAGTTCATATTTAGCAATTCCGACCTTGTTGCAAGTTCATTTAGCAATTCTGACTTTATTTGTTGCAATTCTGAGTTTTTATGTAGCAAATCAGACTGAAATGTTTGTGATTCCTTGTTTATCTGTTGCAGTTCTGAATTTGTGTAGCAATTCTGACTGTATTTGTTGCAATTCTGAGTTCATATTATTTAGCAATTCAGGCTTACATTTTTCCAATTTCAAGTTCATGTAGAAGTTTCAGCTTTTAAAAATAATTCTGGCTTTATTTTTTGCAAGCCTGAGTTTATATCTTGCAATTTTTGACTTTGTTGCAGTTCATTTAGCAATTCTGACTTCATCTGTTGCAATTCTAACTTTGTGGAGCAGTTCAGACTGAAATGTTTGCAGTTTCGAGTTCATATGTAGCAAGTTAAGGATTATTTGTTGCAATTCTGACTTTTTGCTATTCCGTGTTTATTTGTTGCAAATTTGCTCATCTGTTGCAAGTTTATGTAGAAATTATGATTTTATTTGTAGCAAATCTGAGTTCATATGTAGCAATTCTTAGAATTTTGAGTTCATATCAGTTCTGACTGTTGGAGTTATTGAGTTTATAGCAATTCTGAGCTTGTGAAGGAATTCAGACTGAAATTCTGTGTTCTTCTGTTGCATTTTTAAGTTCATTTAGCAATTCTGACGTTATTTGCAATTCTGAGTTTATTAATTGGAATTGTTGAGTTCATGAAGCAATTCTGACTTTATTTGCAATTCTGAGTTTGTATCTAGCAATTCAGACTTTGTTGCAGTTGTGAGATTAAGGAGAAATTCTTGCTTTATTTATTGGAATTTTGAGTTCATATCTACACTGAAAAAAGTTATCCAAAGATGATTCCTTGGATTTACTCAATTTTTTAATGTTAAGTTGTTGTAAACAATTTATTTGCGCTGAATTTAAACAAACAAATTAAGTTGAACATTATTAAACTTTGTTTGTTTAAATTCAACACAAATAAATTGTTTGCAACAGTTTTGCATGCAACACTTTTTTCAGTGATAGCAGTTCTGACTTTGTTGCAATTTTGAGTTTGTGTAGCAAATTCAGACTTAATTTATTGCAGTTCTGAGTTCATGTAGCAGTTCTTGCTTTATTTTTTGGAATCCCTGAGTTCCTGTAGCAATTCTGACTTTATTTGTAGCAATTCTGAGTTTATATACAATTCCGACTTTGCTGCAGTTTTGAGATTATATAGCAATTCTTGGTTTATTTGTTCGAATTCTTGCAGTTCTGAATTTATATTGCAATTATGAGTTCATGTAGCAATTTTGACATTATTTGTTGGCATTGTTGAGTTCATGTAGCAATTCCGACTTTGTTGCAGTTCTGAGATTAAGTAATTCTTATTGACATTTTTTTACATTTCGAGTTCATATGTAGTAAGTCAGAGTTTAAATGTTGGAATTCTAAGTTCATATGCAGCGATTCTTGCGTGTCTTGCTTTATGTGTTGTAATTCTTGACTTCATGTGCCAATTCTGGCTGAATTTATAGCAATTCTGAGTTTATATCTAAAAATTCTGACTTCTGAGATTAAGTAGCAATTCTTGTTTTATTTGTTGAAATTTTGTGTTCATTTCTAGCAATTCAGACTTCATTTCTCGCTTTCTGGGTTCATGTTGCAGTTCTTGTTTTTTTGTTGCAACTCTTGAGTTCATGTAGCAATTCTGACTTGATTTGTAGCAATCCTGAGTTCATGTAGCAATTCTTAGCTTATAACTTGCCAACACAATCTCACGGCAATTCGTAACTTTTTGATTCAGTGGCTAATTCGTATGAATTCGTATGACCTAATTCGTACAATTTAGTACGATTTGCTCATCCCCCAATGACGGTTGGGTTTAGGGGTGGGGTTAGGTGCAACGCCTCCTTTTTAAAATCTTACAATTTCGTATGACTGAACTCGTACGCATTAGCCACTAAACTGGCAAAACAAAAAATACTTACGTTTTCTCATGAGATCAGGCTGAACTTGCAGTTTCAACTTTGTTGCAGTTCTGAGATTAAGTACCAATTTTTGCTTTATTTGTTGGAATTTTGAGTTTTTGTCTCGCTGTTCTGAATTGATGCTGCAATTCTGATTTTGTGAAGTACTTCAAACTTACATTTTCGCAATTTTCGAGTTCATATGTAGCAAATCACATTTTATGTGTTGCAATTCTGACTTCATTTGTTGCAGTTCTGAGTTCATAGTGATTCTGACTTTATTTGTTGGAATTGTTAAGTTCCTGTAGCAAATCTGATTTATTTGTTGGAATTGTTAAGTTCCTGTAGCAAATCTGATTTATTTGTTGGAATTGTTAAGTTCCTGTAGCAAATCTGACTTTATTTGCAATTCTGAATTTATATCTAGCAGTTGTTGATTTTATTTGTTGGAATTATAAGTATATATTTTGCAGTTCTGACTTTGTTGAAACTCTAAGGTTGTGTAGCAATTCAGACAATTTAAAAATGTAGAAAGTAGAAAGTAGTTTGCTGCAATTCTGACTTTATTTGATGCATTCTGTTTACATGTAGCAGTTCTTGCTTTGTTGAAATATTTGAGTTCATGCAACTCAAAGTTCATGTGGCAGCAATTCCGATATTATTTGTTGGAATTCTTGAGTTTTAGCAGTTCTGGCTTTGTTCCAGTTCTGAAATTAAGTAGCAATTCTTGCTTTTATTTGTTTAAATTTTGATTTATATATAGCAGTTTAGACTTTGATGCATTTTAGACCTGAAACTTTTTCAATTCTGAGTTCATAAGTTGCAAGTAAAAGTTTTTTTGTTACATTTCTGAGTTTATGTATAGCAATTCTGACTTTATTTGTTGCAATTCTGAGTTTATATATAGAAAGTTGGATTTAATAACAATTTTGAGCTTTTTTGTGTGTCTTTTCTCAAAATTGCCACTCTTCTTTGCATGTTATTGGCTTTCTTGCACATGTCTTTCTCTCTGTTGTTTGTGACACAGTAGATTTATATCAATCGCCTTGAATTTTATACATACAAACAAATACTGCTTCAAATCGTGTGGATTCAAATGCTCCGAATGCCTTTGATCCACTGAAACCCATTGCATTTGGCACTGCTGACCTAAATAACAGTGACCTACAAATGCATTTCCACCACAAGAGGGCGGTTTGTCTCCCGTGATACCTGATTCCTGGGTGCATCTGAGGCCAAGTTTCATCTGAGATGCAAATCTTTCAGGAAAACACATGCACGCAGTTATGGTTCGGGTCTGAAGTCCCGCTGCCCGACCGCCTCACCACAACACACGCCGGTCCAGATTCCCAGAGCTCTTCAGATCAAACAAAGACAAACGGCGCAGGCTGGAGTCTGTTTGACTCAAACTTCCCCTGCACCAATCAGTGGCTAAATTACACCGCGCTGGATCCAAACAGAAGCAAACAAAAGAAAAACAGGGCTGATTTGGCTGAGGTGGAATGTGAGGTTTGAGGCATTTCAGACTGGGCTTGAGCTGCAGGTGATGCTGCATTCACAAGAAAAGAAAGAGCTCGGCTTTGTTGTTTCAACATCAACTCGGTCACAGTTTATGGTTTTATTTATGACGGCCATAACTCAGGATACGTGGCCACATTTGGCTCAAGAATAAAGCTGGAGGCATCTGTGAGTTATGAAAGACAATAGAGATTTGAATATCAGATGTTCAAAGGTCTACATGCAAATGATTAGGATTCCATGCTGGACAAATGAGCATATACTGTAGTTTCGATGGAGACTTTGGAGTGGAGTGCACATGCTGTAGACATGATGATCTGAGGAAAACAACATTATATTGTGTATGAAAAAAATTATAGTTAATGATATTAATTTATATATAATTTATAGTTAATGATATTATATTAACATGGGGCAGCAGTGTGTAGCACAATCGCCCCACAGCAACAAGCTTGCTGGTTCGAAACATGGCTGGGTCAGTTGGCTGTTCTGTGTGGAGTTTGCATGCTCTCCCCATGATGGCATTGGTTTCCTCCAGGTGCTCCGGTTTTCCCCACAGTCCAAACCCATGTGCTAAAGGTGAATTGGGTATGCTAAATTGTCTGCAGTGTGTGCAAGAGTGTGTGGGTGTTTCCCAGTGTCGGTTTGCTGCTGGAAGGCCATCTGTTGCGTAAAACATATGCTGGATAAGTTGGTGGTTCCTTCCACTGAGCCTCCTTGTTGCCCTTTATTATCTTTAATGCGACATTCATTCATTTTCTTTTTCGGCTTAGTCCCTTTATTAATCAGGGGTCACCACAGCAGAATGAACTATGCCAACTGACCCAGCCGAGGCTCGAACCAATGACCTTCTTGCTGTGAGGCAACAGGGCTACCCACTGCTAGTAGTCGATGTAGTAGATTAACTTTATTAATAAAAAATAAACAATAATTTAATTAAATAATAATAATGTATGTGTAGTTTTTATGTAGCCAGTAGTGTAGTTTTATTAAGCATATCATTAAGTAATGGAAATGTAGTATTTTAATAAAAAATTGTGTAGTGTATTGAATGATAAATATGTCAATTTTTTATATTTATATAGTTTTTATTTAACTTCTTGCATAATTTTATTTACAAAAAACTAACTGATACATTCCTAATTTAAATTAAGCAATTAACCTGTGCAAAGCTTTTAGTATATAATTATAATTTTTTTTGTCATGGAATTTTTATTCTTGCAAATAGCATTTTACATTTTATAACGATCCACAAAACAATCCCCAAATAAAACAATCAACAACTACAAATGAATAAATAAATAAATAAAATAAACAAAATAATAATAAATAAAATAAAATACAAATACAGAAAAAAAAATTACAATAACAAACCATATACATACATACATATGTACCTTCACTCAATCCACATCTAAGGTTTTTAAGTGATTAAAGAATGCAATAAATTGTTGCCATTTTTCAAAAAAATGTTCTCCCCTACCTCTGATATTGTATTTAATTTTCTCAAGTTTTAAAAAGAAGACCAAATCTTTGAGTCATAATGAAATAGAGGGGGGTTGTGGGGAGGTCCAAGACAAAAGTATTCTGCGCCTAGCGAGAAGAGATGCAAAAGCCACAATGTCAGCTTGTCTCCGGTTTAAAGGTTGACACTGAGAGGGAACACCAAAGATCGCGATTAGTATATAATTATTAAGAATAATTTTTATTAAAGAAAATAATGTCAACGGTAATGTAACGGTTGGGTTTAGGGGTGGGGTTAGGTGCCACGAATCCTTTTTAAAATCGTACAATTTTATACGACTGAACGAATTTGTAAGAATTTGCTACTAAATTGGCAAAATGTAAAATACTTACGTTTTTCTCATGAGATAAGACTGGTAGCTCAATGGTTAGCACTGTCAAAAATAATAATGTAGAGCTACTATCAGATTTGTTTTTATTCCTTTCAATAAAAAGAATATCAAGTGGTTAGCACTGTCACCTCACAGCAAGACGGTCACTGGTTCGAGTCCTGGCTTGGTCAGTTGGCATTTCTGTGTGGAGTTTGCATGTTCTCCCCATGTTGGCGTGGGTTTCCTCCGGGTGCTCCGATTTCCCCCACAAGTCCAAACACATGCACTATTGGTGAATTGAATAAGCTAAATTGGCCATAGTGTATGAGTGTATATGGGTGTTTCCCAGTACTGGGTTATTGCAGCTGGAAGGGCATCCACTGTGTAAAACATATGCTGGATAGGTTGGCGGTTCATTTCACTGTGGCGAAGGAAGATGAATGGATGAATAATTACATGCAAGGCTTTTATATTTAAAAAGTTCAGATGCAAAAACTTCTAGATGCCGTCTGAAATGTTCTCCTAAAATTAGAAATTTTCTCAACCTCCTTTTTTATGTTCAATTATTTCACCCTAAAGGCAATAGAAAGAATGTATGCATCACTATAATTGTTAAATTACTGAGCCAACACATAAGAGTTGGAGAAAAATGCAAATATCAAATGGCTTTAAGAGGTTTTTGCAGCTAAACTCTTTATTTTGTTGCACACTTGGCCATTATATTCTCTGCATAAAGCGTCTGTGGGATTATTCATCTTAAAATGATTATTAATCATTCCATTTTACTTCTTCCAAAAAAAGCAGAACCAGAAAATCAGCAAAAAATCTAAGACAGACACATTTTAGTGAGAGAGAGAGAGAGAGAGAGAGAGAGAGAGAGAGAGAGAGCAGTGACTCCGCCCCCCTCCGTCTTTATTCAGTGTTTCTGAGCCCGAAGGACAGAGAGAGAAAGAATCACAGATCAGGACAGGAGGAGAGAAGAGACGAGACGGGCCGAACACACCGAATCATGGCCACAGCAGACACACAGAGTCCGCAGCACATCCATCCGTCCGATCCCCGCGCACCGAGCCTCACGTCACGGATCACCGGCACCGCAACCGAGCTCACTGACACCACGGCGGATCCGAGGCCAGAATGAGGGTGATTTACGTCCAGAACGCCGGCGTGGTCGCTGCTTTCTCGCCCGAGATTTTCTGCGGTAGATTGAAACAAAGGAATAACGGAGAAATCATGACCGAACGCGCCACGGGAAAGAGAACACGTCATAACGGAGTAGGATACGTCATAATGGAATAGAACGCGTCATAATAGAATAGCGCACAATAGAATACGTCGTCGTTCTAATTGTGAATGATACATTGTAGCAGTTTATTAAGTGTCACATGGCACGTGTTTAATAGTTTTCTTTTTTAACGATATGCCTTTTAGTCCGTTTATATCCCCGTTTCATAATTAGACCGCGGGATTATTATTATTTCGTTTCTCTTGTAGATATAGCCGGCTATAGGTAGGATAGATAGACATCTCATTAAAATATGAGTCAATATTGACAATCATAAATAAGTTAACCTAATTAAACATTTTACATTGTAATTTATTTATTTATTTAATATGCTGATTAGCTATACCGATTAGGTGTTGTATTATCAATATTTCAAAGCATTTAGTGGAGATATTTAAACATAGAGGGCGGGGGGGTTTAAATATCGTCCTCCCGCATGATGGAGACACAGAGGCCAGGTGACCCGTCGGGCCCCTCAGTGGTGCATGTGGCGGAGGCTCCTGGGGGCCCCGGCGAGGTCAAGCGCAGCAACTCTGGTGTGAAGAAACATCATCACAAACACAACCTGAAGCATCGATATGAGCTGCTGGAGACCCTGGGGAGAGGAACTTATGGCAAAGTCAGGAAGGCCATTGAACGCCATTCTGGAAGAGAGGTAAGAACTTCAAGCATCTGCTAAATCATTTGAATGTAATGGTTATACATCTCTACTGTTATCAAAAAGGTTATTGGTTCAATTCCTGCAAGATGCTTCACCTTGTGGGGTTTAGCATGGTACGGTGATGGTATCAAATTCTAAAGCCATGCATTCCTTTGAGATACATCATTGTTGTTGAAAGGTTGTAGGTTTAATCCCTTACCCTGATACTTGGCCTCTAGTTTTGGTTTTATATATACATGTATACAATTGGCGTTGAAAAGGGTGTAGGATCAATCCCTGGGATATTCTTGACCTGTAGTACTTTGGTTTTTCCATGGTGATGTCATGATTCCTTGATATGTTCCAGTGGTTTCAACTTTCAAATAATTTGGGAAACGAATGTGCAGCTAACATACACTTGGTCCGGCAGTAGTTTGTCGTTTAGGGTGTCAGCTCGGCTATAATAATCCGTTGTTGTGTTTGGCTCACTTCGGTTTGTCTCATGGGAATTCCACCCCACGCGTGTGCACCGCACGCGTTCAGTTGTGCAAGAACAGATGTTTTAAATCTCATGTCAAGTTGCTCTAATGGCCCCCCAATGAAACGCATCACGCTTCAACCAATTGCCCTTTTTCTGTAGCATTTGGGTTCAAAGGTCACCGCTGACCGCTCGCCATAAATAATAATGTGCGAGAGCCATTTGTGGTAAAGTCCTTGAGTTCTGACCCTCGGGTCGCTAATGAACTCTGACCTAGATTGCAAGTTCTTTTGTGGCCATTTAGGTCAGACTGGGCTTTAGTGCTCGTTGATTCATTAATCAAACGTCCCTGATTCATTCGCCACGGCACGCGGCTTTGGTTGCTGTTTAACACTGTCCTCTAAACGACAGCTCAGTCACAGCACGACTTGGGAGCAGCTGCTAAGAGCAATGATCTTTGCTTTATGCTAAAGTTCACCCAAAAGGGAAAATTCCAACACATTTACACAACCTCATTTAAAAAAAAATATGCTGGGATTATCTTTGAAACAGTTTTTCATTCATAAATTGTTGGTAAATTTCACAAATCATTACTTAAATGCATTGCAAATGTAAATGTAATTGATTTTATTGTATGATTTATTCTTCTTTTAGGGGAAAAAGGGTATTTTTGGTCCAAACTTTTTGGTCCATTCGGTGAATACATTTATTCATTTGCCAGATGCTTCTCCACAAAGTGACTTGCTTCGTTTTCAAGTTGCACATTTGTTTAGTGGGAATCAAACCCAGAACTTTGGTGTGCCATGCGCGACTGTTTAATCTAAAAGAAGAAATCCAGTAGTAAGTCCAGCTTTGGTATTCAGAATATCTTGTGGTCAACACAAACCATGTAATTATGGCTGGTTTAGAGTACATACAATTAGCATCCTTTTGATTTGAGGGAGCGTTTCCATGACAACTAGGGCTGAACATTATATCGTTTGAGCATTGATATTGAAATTTACGTATATAAAGTAGTCACATCGCAGGATTAGATTATTTATTAAATACTAAAAAGATATTATTTTATAATATTGTATAAAATGATTTATACATCTCGCCTCAGAGCAAGAAGATCGCTGGTTCTAGCCTCAGCTGGGTCAGTTGGCATTTCTGTGTGGAGTTTGCATGTTCTCCCCACTCTGGGTGCTCCGGTTTTCCCCACAGTCCAAAGACATGTGGTATAGGTGATTTGGGTAAGCTAAATTGTCCGAAGTGTATGTGTGAATGAGAATGTAAGGGTGTTTCCCAGAGATGGGTTGCAGCCGGAAGGGCATCCGCTGTGTACAACATATGCTAGATAAGTTGGCGGTTCATTCCGCTGTGGCGACCACAGATAAATAAAGGGACTAAACTAAAAT
The DNA here is from genome assembly GCF_052040795.2 of Danio rerio. Classification (NCBI taxonomy): domain Eukaryota; kingdom Metazoa; phylum Chordata; class Actinopteri; order Cypriniformes; family Danionidae; genus Danio; species Danio rerio. Next base: position 6,870,398 of record NC_141045.1, on the reverse strand, counting down.
AAAAATGAATGAGTGAATGATTTGTGTAATGATGACCATGTTTTTTACGTTGGCTTTTTACATTGTTGTATTTGGATGATCCCAAGACTCAACAGAAAAACTGCCCTGTCATATGATTGTAATTTATAATATATTTTGTAGACGCACTTCATAAAAAAAAAAGACTTGATCATTCCAGTAGATCTTTATTATTCAAATCTTTTTAAATAGAGCTATTCTATTATATCATATTTAAATATACATTGCAGCAAAAAAAATATCGTAATGTCAGATTTTTCCAAGATCGTGCAGTCCTAATGGAAACTATAAATACAAAGTTTTTTTTGTTTTTAAGTTTTTGAATGAAGATAACCATGTAAAAATGATGATTCACACATGACAATTGCCTAAAAATGCAATATTTTGCATTCCAGGTCAGTAGATGGCGCTACACACATAAGGTAGATGGCCAGCACACATAAGGTCCTGTAGTCTGCCGCTGCTCTTTTATGTAAACAGAAGTTTTTTTTGTTTTTAGTTGGGAACAATGTCGCAACGACATGTAGCGCAAGCTCTGTTATTGGTCTGTTTGTTAGCGCTAACAAGTGTGGGCAGTGCTGAGAGCCGCAAGCCGATGGAGCAAGTGTTTACAAGTGTCGAGTCGCGTGAAGGAGCTCCAGATGGACACTGTTTTTTTGTGTTTTCCTTATGATTAAAGTCGTATGTCCGCCGGTTCCACCTCTGAACGAGCGAGTTTTAGCTACTTGTACATTACGGTAGGAAAAACGAAACACCCACAAAGAGACTCGACACAGATGACGATAAAAACCTTGTGCTAGCTAGCATTTCAGAAGTGTTATTGCAGTGCAACACAAACAGCACACAGAAGTATAAATGCAAGACTTCATCTTTGGATGTGCCATGGGTCACGCCGATCACTCGACACTGAAGTATAAACCAACCTTGAGTATAGTTATATTTTGTCTATTAGCATGTAGCTAATTCTGTGTGACCACCATTTGAAACACACTATTGTCTTTTTTAAATTCCCATGGCAACTATTTGTTGGTAATTGTTTTGGTTATGAGGAGATGTAAATAATTAAACTAAATGATATATACAGTTCAGTCTATTTCACAACACCTAGAGTCATGCAAACACACACGCAGGTCTGAGTGTATCGGTGGGCAGTGTGCCATCAGAGTGTTGGCAGGCTGCTGAAGAAAGTATGAGCGCATGCTAACAGACCTAAAAATAAAACAGCACACACACACACACTCATACATGTTTTTTCGTTTACCTCAAACCCCGATGCATGGTAAAACATAATTTGTCATGCGTGTTTGTGGGCCCATAAACATAAAGTCACTCAGGGAGACATACGGTGTTGTTTTTTGGCACCATTTTAGTGCGCTTGGCAGGAATTAGTCAGAGAAACTGTTAACCGGCCGGACGCACTGTCTGTAAAGAGTTATGGCACAGACATATAGATAACAGACATAGAAACCACTGATAACTGCCATGGAGACTAAACATTAGACATCACAGTCCTACACCTACATATAATGAAAAATCGCACTGCAGTATTTTGATGCTTTTTTCTGATGTTGTTTAAAGTCGTATATCACTTCAAAATTGTGGACTGAAATGAAACCTAGCAATGTTTTTTTTTTTAAAGTGGTCAAAATTGCATTGAAATGTTACTTGATTATCTACGAATTTACCAAACTAGGACAATATTTTTATTTTTAATTAAAATGGCTCCAGTTTGGGCCAATAGAGCAAAAACCTCCTCAGAAGACAGGACTTCTGATCACCCTAGTTTTATTTAGTAGTTTTTGTTTACTTTTATTTCTAACTTTCTAATGCAGAACACAAAACATGCATTAGCGCCCTCTTGTGGCCTCACTAAGAATGCAACCTACACTTGTATGATCTTGCCAAGTACAATGCGCTCCTGAAACATCATTCTTGATCGAAAATGTAATCCATCCCTATTCCCTACCCCTAAACCCATCCATAACTGTAAATTAATGCCAAATTCAGAGGGAAATAATAGTTGGATACCAATCATGTAGAAGTGCATAAACCTAATCATAAATCTAAACTTAACATAAATGTTAACCGTATCCATTAATTTTAAATGGCTGATTTGAATGTTGTTCCAGGATCAACATAGATGGTAATCCAGAAACATGTGCTACTTTGTGAAATCCGCTTGGCATGCATACTGACGCATGAAAACACACCTACATACTTGAATGAGTTTATGATCACATTTTACAGCACATTTTAATTTGAGCATACTTGCCTAAAATTGCAACATTTATTTATAGCATTTTCAAGCGCATTAAAACACCTGCCAACTTATATTGATCTGCAGGAATTTCAGAATAACTCAATAAAGGAATCTTTTTGCGTTTTATTAGCTTGCATTGTTTTAATTGCTATTGATCGCTATCACACAGGTGGAACGCTCTATTGACTTAAAAAGAGCTGCATTTAATGTGCGCTCACATACAGCAGTAGTGTTGTAATGAATGGCAATCTGAAACATGTCAGAGTGCACCGTTGCATTTAACCTTGCATGTTTTGCATTGCACTATAGATTTATCACTACATTGCATTGCACTACTATCTTTGCATGTCTAGATGCTTGCATGCTTGCGTTAAGCTAAATTCTTCTCTCATTGTGTTATGAACATTGTGAATAAAGCAACATGCAACTTAATTTATTATAATGAATTTTTTATTGGCTTGCATTAAGATAGTTTAGACATGATAAATTGCATTTGCGTACTACTGTATATTTTTGCAATATATTGTACAAAAAAACAAGCATGCACACACACGTTTTCACACATGTGTGCAAGGATTGTATTAAAAGCCTTTCTGTTTGTCAAATATCATCTAATGTTTTTATAACTTTCAAGGAATTATAGCAGAAACATCAAAAATGTCCTACTTAAATCTAAAACAACTGTAATTTCCACTAAATCTTGTTGTTAGATATGAAAGATCAACCTCAGAGGAATAAAATATACTCTGGGCCATAAATAAGCAGCTCAGATTATATTCAACTCATTGGAAATGCGTGCCTCAAACGACACTTTTGCAAAACAGAAAATATGTTGCATTGTTACTTTTCGTTGCATGTTTCAAATGACAAATCCACTAGAGGGCGCTGTCACCATTTTTGCAAATCTAAAATATGTTATTTAGGGTACATTTTGTTGTATGTCTCATATAGTCCAGTCGTGACGTATGAATTACTGTTACCAGGTCCAAGTCGCTACTCATTTGAATTGATTTGTTTATGACCACTTTTTAGTCCTTTAACACATTGAAGTGAATTTGATATAAAATCATGCTCATGTCAAATCAACAGTCTCTGGACTTGCTGCAATCACAGACACCCATATTTTAACAATTTATAAAAAATTAATAATTTTCTGGGTATCGGATATTAGGCATCGTTATATATATATCGTGATCATGATTTTCGAAGATATGACATCGCTATGTAAATGTTTATTATTACCATTTATTGAGCCTCCCCATACAGTTTGGTAGAGCGGTTGGACTTGGAAGCTGCTTCGGGTGACTTCACACTTAACAAGCAGCTTTACATTCTTCTTGTATAAGAAGGCAGGGCTTATCCTACAGATCACCTAGCGAACCACTGACCTAAACCATTTACTGAACCCAACCATTAGTGTTTTCAAAAGCAAACAAGAGAAAAGTACACCGCTAACACAATATTTTAGCACTTTTGTGGAACCATGCTTCGACAATCTTGAGCACTTTGCATCCCATATATCAATGGTCCCCAACCTTTTTATCACCACTGACCAGTCAACGCTTGACAATTTTTTACCGCGGACTGGGGGGCGTTGGTTTGTAGGTTGCTGGGCGACCATCAACCGTTTTCCCAGTGCATGACAAGCTGAAAAAAAACATTGCAGTCACTCTGATGCAAGTTTTATTTATAGAGAAAATGACAAAGCTCTGCAGTGTTTGGGTGTTCTGTGTTTGTCTGAGATAATTAGTCTACCGAAATGTGTATATTCCATACAAGCTGAAACTGATCGGTCAGTTCTTGTCACGTGACTTGCAGTGCGCTCACATCATTCATTCAACTAGGTGCGTCTGGAAGCCGCGCACCTCTATTGGAAATTTAATTGCTAGTTCTAAGATGTTTATGTGAACAAACCCTAAAAAGCCGCCATCGTTTGTGATCTCCAGCAGTTGATCTTCTTGCGCAGACATAGTGGATATACATGATTTGTTGACAAATGGGTTGCGGATTCATTCCTTGGTAGTTTGTTGGTCCTTCACTGGGCGCCTTAGCAAAGAAACTGTCCGAAGATGTCTGTTTCTAACTCATTTTGCTTCTTGTGGGTTAAATTCGGGTGCTCAAGTGACCGAGATGTAAGCAAGAGATTATGGTCATTTTTCAAAATAAAAGATTTCAAAATAAAAGAGCATTCAGACTCAAACGTTAATAAATAAAATGGAAATAATAGATTATTTGTTGTGCGGCCTGGTGCCAATTGATCCATGGAGCGGTACCGATCTGCGGCCCGGTGGTTGAGGACCGCTGCCATATATAACAAAGTGTGCTACAGAGCAAACTGATCACACCAGAAGAGTTGTCCATATAGAGATAGACAAGTAACGCAAACATATTCAATTACGAATCATAGATACTGTTTTAGTTGTTTTATGGTATTTATGTGGTGTTGCGCTAAGCACTGCATGAAAATAATCTTTTATTCTTCAATAAGAGGTAAAATAAGTAAATATGTCAATAAAAAAAAGATTATATGCCTTAAAATATCATTAGTGCGAAACGGAAAGCTGTTGGCTCCATACTGCCCCCTAGTGTTAAGTGACCTAGAATCTGCAGGTGAAGTATGTATTTGTGGTTTCACAAAATGCAGGCTGAAGCATACATTTCCAATGAGCCTTTGTTGATTTATATTCAGTTTAGCATCTCTCTGTGATAACTCCTAATAAACAAGGACACTCTTGCTGATCCCATTGTTTATTCAACCGTGATTAAGCTTTGCTGTGTGTTATCACGTAAACAGACAAACACAAATGCCTGATTGTTGATATATGCTACAATCCAGCACTGCTAATCCATGACCTCTCACCGCCGAGGCACAGATAACCAAAGAAATCTCATAACCTTTGCTTCTTTATGGCTTTACCAGCCTCCGTTTGACCATAATGACCCGAGCAGACAGGCAGATAGCATGTGTGTGTGATCTCTCGCACGTACGAGGTCGTGTTTGCATTGCATTTGTGTGCATCCGAATGTACAAACAAGATCGGATGTCATCATTCCTTCCACAGTATGTGATTAATTGCTCACATGTGAGAGTGTGTTTGGTTTGTACGTGCCACGCATGTGTTCGTCTGTGTGTGAAAAGGTCACCGTGACAGTGTGAAAGATAGACAGACACTTTAAAGGCCATCTTGGGTAGGAAATGAAAACGTTGGGGAAAATTAATATCCTGTACGGGGGCCAGAGCTGCATGATAGAAATGCGACTGGCTGTAAATTCTGATCCTGGTTCAGTGAGTCTCGGTCATCAAAACAAACACAACTGAGCTGATGTTCGCTTGGGTGTTTTCATAAGGATATGTCGGCCTCTAGTGGCAGGAGTAGACAGGGACAGTAAATTCATTTTAAAAATACACAATCAGAAAATATCGTAGGGGAAACTGAGGTGTTATTCAGTTGCTCGGGTCTTGGTAAGTGGTTTCTAGGATCTTTAGGTGGTTACATTGCTGGGGTGGTTGTTAGGGTTTTAATTTTTTGCTATGGATGTAGGAATGCTAAGTAGTTCTTAGGAGATGAGGTTGCTAGGTGGTTTCTGGATGGTGTAAGTGGTTTCTAGGTGAACTCTAGAGTGGAATGGGAGTTCTAATGGTTGCTATGGCCACCTTAGGATGTGATGGGTCAAGGCAGGGGTGTCCAAACTCAGTCCTGGAAGGCCGATGTCCTGCATAGTTTAGCTCCAACTTCCTTCAACACACCTTCCTGAAGATTTCTACCTAGAAAGAGCTAGATTAGCTAGTTCAGGTGTGTTTAATTGGGGTTGGAACTGAAATATGCAGGACACTAACCTCCAGGACCATGTTTGGACACCTCTGGGTTAAGGATGGAATGGTTGCTAACGTTTTTTCTGTGATGTTTTGGGTTTTATTGCTTGTTGATGGTCATACATGGTGTTTGCTAGGTGTTAAAGGATGATTGTTAGGGTTAAGGTGGTTATTAGGGCATTCAGTTTTTTTTCTAGAGCAATTTTTGGGGTGCTTGGTTTTTTTACAGGTATATTTTCGCCATTTAAGGTGGGTGAAAGGAAGTCAGGTTAGCTGCTGTGTTTGGGGTGGTTGCTAGGTGTTTAAGCCTGGTTTATACTTCTGCGTCAAGTGACCGGCGTAACCCACGGCGCATGCAACGCGCGTAGCTGTGCATTTATACTTCTGCACGCTGTCTCTGTTGGTCTGCATTAACACTTCCGAAATGCTAGTTGGCAGTGAGGTGTAAATGTTCCTCTGTGTCAAGTTTCTTCGCTGTTGTTTTGCTTTTCCTGAACACTTCCTGGATGTACAAGTGGCTCAAACTCGCTCATTTTGAGGCAGGAACCGGCGGACGTGCAACAACTTTAACTATGAGGTAAACACAAAACAAAACTTTACATCTGGAGCTCCTTCACGGAACTCCACACTTGTAAACAATCGCTCTATCAGGCTCGCACCATTCCCGCCCAGACTCGTCAGCGCTACCAAGCCGACCAATCACAGAGCTTGCGATATGCGTCGTTGCGACGTGTAGTTACATTTTTTGAGAGGTGCACGTCAGCGACGCCAAAGGGCTATGCGTCAGAAGTATAAATCAGCCTTTAGGGTGGTCAGTAGGCTTTTGAGGTAGTTGCTTGGCTATTTGAGGTTGTTGCTAGGTGGTTACTAGGGTGTTTTGTGTTTTTGCTAGTGTTTAGGGTATAGAAGGTGGATGCTAGAATGTTTTAGGTGGTTTCTTGGTGGTCTCTAGTGTGGCTGCTATGGCATTTAGTGTGATAGCTTATTCATTGTTTAGCTATTTTGGGTGGCTGCTTAAATCATTACTAGGTGGTTTCTAGAGTGGCTGTTATTGATGGTGACCCATTTGGGTAGTTGCTTAAGGGGTGTAATGGTTGCTATGGGATTCAGAATGATGAAGCTTTTGAGGTGGTTGTTAGGCACTTATTTCCTTGGACATGAGGTGGTTTGTAAGTGGTTACCAGGGTCTTTTGGATGTTTTTGCTATAGAAGTTTTACTGGAATTAGGGTGGTTGCTAGAATGTATGCAGTGGTTACTACTGTAATGCAGTCAGGCTGATTGCTTAGTGGTTGTAGATGTGCTTGAGGTGTATTTCTTGCCCACTGTCAAAAGAACGCACTATGCCAATGCTGTTTTTTTTCTGTTATTTTACTTAACAAAAAAGAAAATCTCACAAATGTAAGTTTTGTGGAGTTGTTCAAGTTGTCCAAGCCAGCATCATACTTTTTCAAATCTCTAGCACTTTGCAAACACCATCGATGAAATACAAATATTGTATTCTGTTAATTTGGTTTGTGCACAGATTAATAAATAAAAGGCTTCTCTTGTTGAAATCTTGTTACCTCCGATAGGACACTTTGTTTTTTCATCCGGGAGGTTATTTTAAACTCTCACTCCTACTGCGTATGAACAAACTGCAGCATTAGTATTCCTGCCGTCTCCAGCGGACCTGGCGGGAGGTGAATACCTTCAGCTGTGCATAACTTCATGAGCTCATGGAAAACACTCTGTGATGGCTTTCCAATAAAGAGCAGGGTTTGCCCATTCTGCTTTTAGAGAACAGGCCCTGGTTTCTGGATTTGTTTATGTCTTTTTTACTCCACATAATCAGTTTTGAAGCATTCCGCTAGGGCTTTCCTTTTAAGGATATAGTCAGTGATTTACCTTCAACTCCTCGGAAACATGTGGTTTTGGTTTCTCCAAGAAAAGCAGTGGTCCGCCTGCTTGTTCGCCATTAATGTGAAGACACAGGCTGTTTTGAGAACCACTGCAACGATGAGAAGCCACATAGACATGTTTTAGGGACTGTCATTGTGTGTGTGTGACATCATAAAACAAACAGCATTGACAAAGAACTTCCTCGATTCCAACTAAGGTTTGTCATCAGGCCTGTCATTGTTCCATTTGTTCTTTAAATGGACATGCGGCGCACGCCTGGGAGGGTGAGATAGGACCGAAATAGACAGGAAATCACTACCCAGATATCATTTCCTCTTTCCTCCTGATGACATCATCCGCCAGTTAGCCTGCAGGTCTTCTCTGTGCCCACATCATATCTGTAGTTGTAGAATCTTTGTTTGTTTCAGTTTTGGAATGCTTGTTCTAGTTCTACAGTAGAGTGTTTGCTACAGTTCTAGAATGTTTGTTTGTTGCAGTTGTAGTATGTTTGAATTTTTTCCTCATCTAGAATGTCTGTTTGTTTTTTCCCAATGTAGAGGATCTCTTTGTTAGAGTTCTAGAATGTTTTTTCCGGTTCCAAAATGCTTGTTTGTTGCAGTTGTTATATGTTTGTTTGTTCCCAAACTAGAAGGTCTGAATAATCCAGTTCTAGAACGTTTGTTTGCTCACAATTTAGAAGGTCTGTTTGTTCCAGTTCTAAAATGTTTGTTCCAGTTCTAGAATGTTTGCTTTTTGCAGTTGTGGTATGTTTGTTTGTTCCCAATCTAGAAGGTCTGTTTGTTCTGCTTCTAGAATGTTTGTTTGTTCCCAATCCAAAAGGTCTGTTTATTCCTGTTATAGAAAGTTTGTTCCGGTTCTGGAATGTTTGTTTGTTGCAGTTGTAGTATATTTGTTTGTTCCCAATCTAGAAGGTCTGTTTGTTACAGTTCTTGAATGTTTTATCCGGTTCTAAAATGTTTGTTTGTTGCAGTTGTAATATGTTGGTTTGTTCCCAATCTAGAAGGTCTGTTTGTTCCAGTTTTAGAAATTCTGTTTGTTCTGGTTCTAGAATGCTTGTTTGCTCTCACTCTAGAAGGTCTTTTTGTTTTAGTTCTAGAATGTTTGATCCGATTTTAGAATGTTTGTTTGTTCCCAATCTATAGTGTCTGTTTGTTCTGGTTCTAGAATGTTTGTTTGTTCCCAATATAGTGTCTGTGTGTTCCAGTTCTAGAATGTTTGTTTGCTCCCAATCTAAATGGTCTGTTATTTTACAGTTCTCAAATGTTTATTCCAGTTCTAGAATATTTTTTTGCAGGTGTAAAATGTTTGTTTGTTCCTAGAGTGTCTGTTTGTTCCAGTTTTAGAATGTTTGTTTGCTCGCAATCCAGAAGGTCTGTTTGTTACAGTTCTTGAATGTTTTATCAAGGTTCTAAAATGTTAGTTTGTTGCAGTTGTTATATTTTTGTTTGTTCAAAATCTAGAAGTTCTGTTTGTTCCAGGTCTAGAATGTTTGTTTGTTGCAGTTGTAATATGTTTGTCTGTTCCCAATCTAGAAGTTCTATTTGTTCTGGTTCTAGAATGTTTGTTTGCTCGCACTCCAGAAGGTCTGTCTGTTCTAGTTCTAAAATGTTTGTTCCGGTTCTTGAATGTTTTTGTTGTTGTAATCTGTTTGTTTTGTTCCCAATGTTGATCTCTTTGTTAGAATTCTAGAATGCTCGTTCCGGTTCTAGAATGTTTGTTTGTTCCCAATCTATAGTGTCTGTTTGTTACAGCTAAAGAATGTTTGCTTCGGTTCTAGACTGTTTTCTTTTGTTGTTGTTGCAGTTGTAAAATGTATGTTTGTTCACAACGTAGAAAAACAAAAGATATGTTTGTTTCAGTTCTAGAATGTTTGTTTGTTGCAGTTGCAATACATTAGTTTGATCCCATTCTAGAATATTTATTTGTTCCAGTTTTAGATTGTTTATTCCAAAAATCCATGGTTTTACACACATTCAGAATTTTATGAATGTTATTCTTAATTTCCAAGGTCTGTTTTAGACTATGCTGCTTAAGCTGATGCAGATCAGAAGAAACCCATAAGAGAGCTTCAAACACTGCACCCTCATTTTCCCTACCAAAGAAATGAAGAAAAGAAAAAAAACATCAGGAAAATTACACAGCGAGAGACTGAAAATATGCTCAGCTGTGATGTGTATTTATGGGATAATTCTGTGTGTGTGTGTGTGTGTGTGTGTGATGGATGATTATACCTCTCTGTCTAAAGAATCCACTCAGGTGTTTTTCTGAAGCTCAAGAATAGAATGTATTTGTCAGAGCCAAGGCCAAGTGGTTAGTGCACGTGTTCAAACACTTTTAGGTGTGGTACTACTACGGAGGGTAATGGTTTTTGACCTATGATTTACAAAAATAAATTAAACTAAATCTCTTTCTTCTCCTCAGGTTGCCATCAAGTCTATAAGGAAGGAGAAGATCAAAGATGAACAGGACATGGTTCACATTCGACGAGAAATTGAGATCATGTCGTCTCTTCGCCACCCACATATCATCTCTATATATGAAGGTATTCATCAGTAACCACCTAGCAACTGCTCAAACACCCTAGCAACCACCTAATACTTTAATCCAGCTGTGTAGCAACAGCCATACCAATCAATCAAACAATAAGTCTGGTCTGTCTTGTCTATTCTAAGTAACCCCATAGCAACTACTCACAACACCCTAACAACTACCCAAGTCAAGAACTGCCTAACAATGACTCTAGCAAAAAAATGTCTATTCTATCTATCACTCCACCTAGCAAGCCCTGATAACCATCATAGCAACCCCCTCCAGAACACCCTAGTAACCACCTAGTACTTTTATCAAACTGCCCAGCAACAACCATGCCATTATCAGTCAAACAGTAAGTCAGTTTATCTCGTTCTGTCTGTCTATTCCAAGAAACCCCATAGCAACTACTCACAACACCCTAGCAACTACCTAAGTAATTTAAGAACTGCCTAATAACGACCATAGCAAAAAACACTAACCACTACCACTGCCAGTAGCCACTTAGCCACCCCCCCCCCCCCTAGAACAGCCTAGCAACCACTAAATTTAGTTTATCTCAGTCTATCTGTCTATTCCAAGAAACCCCATAGCAACTACTTAAAGCACCCTAGCAACCACCTAAAATATTTAGGAACTGTCTGATAATTCTAGCGAAAATCTGTCTATCGGTCTATCTTTGTCTTGTATCCACCTATAAACACCTGGGAACCACTAAAGCAACCCCCTAGCAACAACTCAGGACATTCACTCATCCATCTATTAAACCATCCAATCAAATTCTGATGTAAATAAAACATGCAGTTTCAATAAATAATTGATAATCTTTCATTGACTATTAATAGCCTTATGCCGTGAAGCCTTGTGTTTTATTCATGCAGTAATATTAAACTAGATCAGCCTCAGTAAATATGACTCTCCCCATTCCCGACCTGCATTTTTTCAGCGGTCAACATGTCCGGTAAAAATCCTGTGTTGATGATTTCTAAAGACGTTTTTGCTGCCGTCTGGTTTCTTCTGCTGATTCTGGGGCTTTGGCGAGCTCTCGGCGCGCTGACTCGACGGTTTTCCCTCTCAAAGTCCGTCTGGGTTTATAGGGCAGTTTATTTTTGAAGGCTTGCCGTATTCATCTTTGTTCTGTGTCATGACTCCGCCTGTGTTGTGGTTGGCCTGACTCGAAGAGGGGAGAACACCTCTTTAAATGGGTCTCTGGAGTTAGCAGTTTAAAATGAGTCTCCGGGGACTGTTTTTTTTTTTTCATGTCTGGCTTTGTCTTTCATTGCTCGAGTGTCTTTCTCTTTTAATTTTGTGCCGTGTTAAATTATGTTTATGGGTTTGGGCTGGTCATGGAAATTTTCAGATGGAGGAATGAGTGTGAATTGCTTGCGTACCCATTTAGCTGCCTGAACTTTCCCAGAGGAACATTTTTATTGCTACGAGTTTGCAGTTTCATTGCTCAAGAGATTATGATTTGAGTATCAAAAATGTTTCAATTGTTTCCACACAACTGAAATGAAAGCTAGATGAGTTCAAATTGAGATACGTGAGCTAAGTATCCATTTATTTAGAATTTAATCCTATTTAATAAACTTCTCTGGTTCCAGTTGGAAGTCTTTGTTCAGATTTTATCAGGACCCTTCCCTTTCGTCACGCTCTACACCACTTTCGCAGGAGCATTCAATGTGATGCTCAGGTACTCTTGAATGAACCACCCCATATCACAGAGCTTATGAGGGAGTTGGAAATCAGTTGGATGAAAAGGGTGTGGATGCCAACTATTTTACTGTGTGTTTTGGTACAGTATATTCTGTGTGTTTTGGAACAGATACTAGTTGTTTTTAGTATGCTTTCTGACAACATGTCCCATAATAATCATGTATTAGGTCAATATGTAGAGAACAGGTGACCTTTGTGTCTGTTTGGTTTTAATACTTAGTGCAAACGGGTTCAAAAGAAACAATTAAGCTTCTAAAGATGAGTAATTTGGGATTTCCTTTCCTACAGTCTGCAGTGGATTTGCCCGGTGGATATTCTCATATCACTGCAAAATTTGTCACTGAGCTCCGATATTTAGCATCACTTTGAGACTGCGAATTACTGTCTTTGACACTGTAAATCTGTTGACAACACTCCCCCCTCCGCCTGCTGAACCCCCTCTTAAATTGTGTTTGCACAATCCCAACAGTCCTTGCGCTTACATTCCCTGCTGCTTTCTGCAAAGCAGTGGCAGACAAGAGAGATTATGTTTTTAAAAAGAAAAAAAAAAAGATGAGAACCAATTCTGGATGCGTGACAGGAGCTGCCGGCAGTGCCAAACACTTGGGTGGGGTGATCTGTATGAGGATTTTTGGGGTTTTGCAAAAACAGCCACTTTCTGCTGTGTCAGACTGTAATTTGCTGTGTTTGTTCCTTTGGATTTTTCGGCTTCTCTTGGTCATTAGCAGATTCCACTGTGACCCTCTGAACTTTTTGGACTGGCCACTACAAAACAAAGTCTTACAGATCCAGTACTTTTTTTTATTGTGGGCTGCATTCCGAAGAAACAAGGCGCCACTGAACATGGTTATTTTTGACTGGACTCCTCTTCATTGAAGCCTTGGGTTGACAGAAGATGGGTCATGATAGTCAACTGGCCAATTACTGATGCTTCCAACTTTGTCTATATTATTTACGATCCACAAATAGAAAGGTCATACTGCCAATCGCTCGTCCAAAGATCCAGTCGCCAAATAATATAAGGTGTGTAGATCCAAAATATGCAATAACAAAATAAGATAAAAAAGAGATCCACACTTGTTTAAATTTAGCCAAAAAGTCTTATTCAGTAAAACTTTAAGCATGTAATATTTACTAGTTTATTAACTATTTAATCTTACCTACTTAAAACAACTACACTAATCTTGCCCAATTCCTAAACCCAACTACTACTCAACTATTAATGAGCTGCAAATTAGTAGTTTATTTGAACTAAAAGTCTAAACTGGAATAAAGCTAACACTTTTACACAGGGCCAAATTAGTTAAACATATTTTAAACAAACAACATACAAACTGACAACATGTTGTTTTGTTTTGTAGTGTTTGAGAACAAGGACAAGATAGTGATCGTCATGGAGTACGCCAGTAAAGGGGAACTCTATGACTATATCAGCGAACGCCGTCGGCTGACTGAGAGAGAAACCCGACACTTCTTTAGGCAGATTGTCTCTGCTGTGCACTACTGCCACAAGGTACGCACCTTTCTTATCTCGATCCATTCCTCTCTTTTACTATCTCTTTCTCCTCTGAGTGAGAGCCTGTGTCATCAGGGCTTCCTGCAGAGCTGCACATGTTGCTATTCGATAAAAACCGGCCGTGCAGTGCGAGTCTATTATTTTTGGCTCTTGTCAGTTTGGGAGGAATCTTGGAAGTGATGTGATACAGCTTTGCATCATGGGTCACACATTTCGGCTTTTAGCAGAGTTGTCAAGTAATAAACCACCCAACTGTACAGTTCCATGAAGTTCTGTGAATGTGTAAAAGGGCTTCCCAGTTTCTTGAAATCAGACCAAGATTTTTAAAACAGACAAGTGCAAAGGGAACCATAGAAATCCACAGACACAAATAATAGGTCAGAGAAGTTCAGTCCAGCTAAGGAGGCATTTGCCTCACAGCAAACAAATGGTAAGAGCATTAATAATGGTAAGGGCATGGTTAAAAAATATTGTGGCTGAAACCATCAAACTGACATCATCAGAGACACTTCCACTTCAATTGGAGAAGCAGATTATCAGATTTTAATTGAAGAATGCCAAAACAAAAATTTGTTATTCAATTGATTATCTTGCATGGATGAATTATTCACCTTAAGCAAGGGTGTCCACACTTGATTCTGGAGGGCCGGTGTTCTGGAGATTTTAGCTCCAACTTGCCTCTACACACCTGCAAGGATGTTTCTAGAAAGCTTAGTACAGGGGTGCCCAAAATCGGTCCTGGAAGGCAGGTGTCCTGCACAGTTTAGCTCCATCCCCAATTAGACACACCTGAACCCGCTAATCAAGCTCTTTCTAGGTATACTTGAAACTTCCAGACAGAGGTGTATTGAAGGAAGTTGGAGCCAAACTATGAAGACTCCAGGACTGAGTTTGGACATCCCTGACCTAGTAAGATTATCTAGCCCAGGTGTGTCTGATTTGAGTTGGAACTAAACTTTGCTGGACACCGGCCCACTAGGACAGAGTTTGGGAACCTGTGACCTAAAGACTACCTGGTTCAGAAGATTAACAGCGAAGTGGTTCTCAAGGAGCAACTAAGGATACCCCTGTAATAGGTGAAAAAAATAGGTAAACACTTCAATGATGTTAATCTTGTTTTGTCCACCATTTTTGGTCACCGAGCTTGTTGCAATGGAATTACATCCCCACCTTTTAAAACAACACATTAAAATGCTGTCTAATTGGGATGTTCATGAGGAATTGCCAGAGTTTCGCAACACATCTCATAAATGAGACTGTGCCACTCCCCCATGATGCACTGCTCCAAGTCAGTCAAGGTCCCTGTGGGGCTGCACTGGGTGGGCTGGTTTGCAGCTGAAAATGACGTGATGTCATATCTCAGGGCAGAGGAGCTCCCAGACACCAGAGGGGAGGGTAATGAGTCATCATCACCATAGGCAACCACAATGCGGGGGGATTTTTGGGTGGGGTCCGCCAGACGACACAAGAAAGCAGCCTGTTAAACTGTCAATTTATAGACCATCTGTTAAAAGCCGTGTATGCTAAACATATGCGTCTTTCATGGCCATCAGACATCTGTAATGAACTCCCTCAGATCTGAAACCCCTTGTGACTGAGTTCCGGGCATGCTGTAATCCAAATGCTGTTTGTTACTTTAAAGGAAACACATGGACAAACTGCACAATCATGTTTCAATCAAGAGTTGGTTGTCTTAACAGAGCTGTAACTATAGAGAGAGTTTGTAGAACAGATGTCAGTGGTTAATTGGTCGTATTCTGCTGGCTATGACTATATTACCTCCAACCCCTTAAATTCATTCTGGTTTACTTTACAGAATGGTGTTGTTCACCGAGACCTGAAACTGGAAAATGTGCTACTGGATGAAAACTGTAACATAAAGGTGAGTCCTTAAACAGTCTAAAAAGGAAAATACACTACATTTGATTGCTTCATTAAAACAGAACGCTTGTTGTTTCTTCAGATTGCTGATTTTGGGTTGTCTAACCTGTATCATAAAGACAAGCTCCTCCAGACCTTCTGTGGTAGCCCACTGTATGCGTCCCCAGAGATTGTCAATGGCAGACCGTATCGTGGTCCAGAGGTGAGACATGCGTGTATAAAGCTTTTCTTTAAGTTGAACTTCTTTCCAGGGTCATAAGAACATGCTGGAATAGTTTACTACAGGCTTGCATGACGTGATGCACAGGCATAAACCCCTGAGGTTTGCATCATCGTAAATGAAACACCCCACAGTTTCATTATGTTAGCGTGTGAAATCCACTGTGAGCGGCTGTGATCTATCAGAGAGAGTCTGTGTGGTTAGTGAAGCTTCATTCTGCACTTTGATGGGATTATCCTTCCACAAACCCCAAGGAAAAGGCAAACACACGCCTTGTGCTTACCTACTGAACATGGAGAGCAGCTGGGGTTTTTCCCCGCAAGTATCTCTGATTATACAAGTTGATCCTGGGTTAGAGTTGAAGGATTCTTTTGAACTTTACATGTGCCTCTTTTGTGGTAGACTACACATAGAATTTTTTAAAATAGGAGTTGTTCAGTGTACTTCATCAACTTAAGTGTGCAATAAATTGCTGCAATTTTGCTTAAGTGTTCAGAAAACACTACAGTGTAGAGAGTGTAATCAAAATGGCCAAACCCTTTTGAGAAAAAGCCAACCGTTGCAATCAATAGAAGCACTAAAGTCTCCATTACTTCTCGCCATGGTGGCGGCCTGGAGAAAAACAACTCGAGTCTAGTGATTTCTGGTGAACTGACAACTCAAAAACCTCGAAACCCATCTAGGCTGCTGGGCAATCATGGGATTTCTATCCTACATATCTTGCCCTTTCACCCCACCCTCCACGGGACTTACATAACTCACTGCTCAGGGTAATATGTTGCGTAATAAAATGTCTTAAGGCAGGATGATATTGTATAGAGTCGATACTGAAAAAACCCTGAAACTAGCAAAAGAGGGAGATTGGTACCATCTGATGCTGTTTTTCCTTTTCTAAAAAGTCCAAGGAGTCAAATGAACAATAGTTTCTCGGACGAATGCACAGGCTAACCAACCCTCATGTGATTTCTATTACCCCCTTCATATGACAGGATATATTTGAAGTTTTTTTTATTTAACAGTTAGCAGTAACTCAATGTTCTTTCAGAGTCAGCTGACATCAATGTCGTCCATTATTTGTAGGTGGACAGCTGGGCTCTGGGAGTGTTGCTGTATACGCTGGTCTATGGCAGTATGCCATTTGATGGAGGGGACCACAAAAATCTCATTCGGCAAATCAGCAATGGAGAGTACCGAGAACCATCCCAGTCATCAGGTACTAGACTTAAGTACTCTATAAACACAGTGCAGAATGCCTTTTCTATTTGAAATGTTTTTTTTGTGTTAAACAATAAACCTGATATTTTTTTATTCAGATGCTCGTGGTCTGATCCGCTGGATGTTGATGGTCAACCCTGAGAGGCGTGCCACAGTGGAAGACATTGCCAATCACTGGTGGGTTAACTGGGGATGGAAGAACAGTGTGTGTGACTGTGAATCGCAAAGAGATAATGGTTCACCCATGCTGGCTCGTCTCATCGACTGGCAGAACCGGACCGAGCCTCGACCCACTAAAGCCATCCGGTCCGAACCATTCCTGCTTGTCCGTCAACGGCCCAAAAAGTCCAAGAAGGAGAATGATGTTGGAGTGTCCCACTGTAATGGAGAGGACAGCTTGGGCCTCAAGAGACCAAAGGGCATCCTGAAGACAAGAACCTCTGAAGAGCAACGCTCTCCAAGTTTGGAGGAGATCGAGTCTGGTGCTGGAACCCCAGAGAAGGAATCTGGGCCTGATGGTGAAGATGGGGATGAGGAACAGGGGAACTCTCCATCAAAGTCCGTCTCAATCCTACCTAAGAAGGGAATCCTAAAAAACAACCAACAAAGGGAATCAGGGTACTATTCTTCCCCAGAGCGCAGCGAGTCCTCTGACTTGTTAAGTGGCAACATCACACCTCTTGCCGCAAGCTCACCACCAAAGCGAGCGGTTGGTAGAAAGGGCATCTTGAAGCGCAATGGAAAGTATTCCACATATAGTGGCGCACCTCCATTGGGTGTCCTTGGGGAACCAGCACCTTCAGATTCTGGTTTATCCCGCAGTCAGAGTCGTCCATCTAGCATCGTAAGGGAGGATAGCGACACCATCACCAACAGTTCCTTCTGCAGCACTGAATGGCCCCCACCCAGAACCCGCCCTAACATCAGAAGCTGTCTGTCTGCAGAAAACCTCCTCCAGCTGGCCAACTTTAAAGGCCTCCAGGCAGCTCCTCCCATGCATAGTGGGAAATTCAACCGAGATGCACAGGGCTCTCCGGGGGATAACAGCAGCTTCTCTTTGTTAGGAGATCTTGATGATATGACTCAGGTGTACCAACAAGCCCTGGATATCAGCAACAACCTGTCATAGGGATAGGGGGCCGTTAAGGAGGGGCCAAGAAAGAGAAGGGGGAGCAGATGGATGAAGTTTGTTTGGCATGTTGTTGACGACCAGTGCAAAACTGGGATTCTATGAATGTGAGTCCTTTTTTTCATTGGGATGATATAGGAGGTTACACACAACCAAACCTTAACCCTAACTCTAGTACCTGATCCTTCCTTACCTTAACCTTTTCCTTAATCTCAAACACAGAGTATCAAGTAAAGCTTGGGGAACTACAGCCTTGGGGGATAAAAGGGTTTGAAGTAAGTAAATTTGATGTTGGTACTCTGGGATGTTATTCCCCTATAAGCAAGAAATTAAATAAAATGTTTACATATTAAGTAAAAAGTGAGTTAGCATCACAGTAAGGCATCATATAACGGCAGCCTTGATGAAACAAGAATAAGAGCCAACCTGAGTTTATCAAGCACCTTAAAACTCTCACAGAGCACATGTCGTTTTTGTGGTCTTTACTTCCAAAAAAGAAACCAGGGTCTTGCTCCAAATAAACTGTTGTTGTGTATTATTTATTAATATTTTTTAGTAGACTTAGTGATACAAAACTGGTGTGGTCTGGCAGTACTGGAAGAATATGAAATCTCTCATTGTCCTTGATTGGAACTGACATATATAATTGTTAGTTTTCTTTATATGTCATTTAAACTGCATATGTAAGATCAAACTCGTATTGATCCTATAAGTAGAATCATATTTATGGAATTATAGAAGTGCCTTTTTTGTTTCTTGTTTTTTTTTTTTGTAATTCATATCTAATTATGTATGTCATTTCCTCGAGGTGGAGAGAGATGACAGAGGAAGCTGTTATCAGATGAACAGCATTTTATGATTTATTATTTTATTATTTTATTTTTGAGTTCGTATTGAATGCTTAGAAAAGGCCCAGGACCCATGAGCGCAAAGCCTACCCTATATGACTACAACCTGCCCCACTACTCATGACATATCAGTATTTTACAGTGAGGTATTCAAGATGAAAAATAACCAATCTGTGATCACCTCCAAAGGGAGTTTATTTCCAAAACCCGTTGGGTATTTCAAGGTTCCAGCAAGCTAGATTGGTTGTTTTTGATTGAGTTCTGACAGGAACATGTGTGCATGTGCCATATGTTTCTCTGGAATGCTACTCTTGTGGTTTCTTGAGTAGGTTAGGTGACTGTTTAGGGTTTCTGGACACCTTCACCTTAACAAGGTCTAACACAAGGTAGAAATGTCAGACACAATCTCAGCTCCAAAGAATGTTTTAGGCGGAGACAAGCTTGTTAGAGGTTTTTCAAAGCCATTCGTCTGTAGGAACATTGTCCCCTGGTGTTTATATGTTGATACTTAGGGATTATAATTGCTTTGCTCTAAGAATAACGGATTATTGGTTCTCTGTTGAACTTTGATGCCCAAAACACTCCTGTTAGAAAACAAGTAGAGCGATTAGCTTCAAAGCAGTGATGAGGCAGCAAATTCCAAAGGCTCTTTAAGAGGCATGTTTGGACTAGATCTTAACACCGTGACCCAGAGATCTTCCCTGTGTCGTTGGTTTAACAGGACAGAAGCTTTATTGTTTCAGAATCTTTAGTCCTTTGTTTATTAACGTGCAGAATTTCAAAGGGATGAAAGTGCAATTTTAGTTTAAGCTGTTGTCTTAATGTCTTTTTAGAAGGTAAGTGTGAAGTAGCTGGAGTAGAAAGAGAGTTATTTACTAAGGTATGTTCGTGAAAGCTTTTATGGATGGAGGACGCTTTTCCAGTAAGAGAGACATGTGGAATTGTTGACTGGAAAGGATGAGGTAGCTTTTTATTTTGCTGCATGTTCAGAAAGACTAGTGCAAGTGTAGAAATAGTGAGATGAAGAAAGTAGATGGAAGGATAAGGGAAGTATTTTGTACCAAAGAAGGTGTATATCGATGCACATCATGATTTTGCCAAGTACGATGCAATCCTGGATTAGTATCTATGTTGATCCTGGAACATCATTTTTTCTCAAAAATGTAATCCATACCAATTCTCAGGGCATAATTTGTGCCGGAACACTCCAGATCAGGCACCTCTTAAATTTGATCCAGCACCTCATTTTACCAATCCCCCTTTTCAACCGCCCTCCTCCCTTGTCCGCTGTTCACTTTCACTGTCTTCCACGATTCCCCAACCCTCTTCCTTTTCATCTGCGACAACACCCCCATCCCCCCTCTGGACTTTCGTCGGCGGCACCCCTTTGCCATCTATTGCCCTGCCATCACCTTCCCCCCACTCTCCACTTTCATGCACAATGGCACTACATCCTTGGGTAAAATGCAGAATCCCTTACCCCGATCTGTTCCGAGACCTTGCAATTCACAAATTAAGCAATGCCTATTCCCTACCCCTAAACTCAACCACAATGGTAAATTATTCACAAAATCAATAGTTGGACAACAATCATGTTGAAATGCATAAATCTAACCGTAAGCCTAAACTTAACATAAACTGTAAACAAATCCCTTAATTCTGATTGGCTATGACATTTCAATCCAGGAACATGTCCTACTTGGTGAAATTAGGTTGGTGGTTTATGGACACTATGTCATATATTACAGGAGAGGCTAAGTTTGCTGAACCGTTAGAAAAATTCTGTCATGACTTAATGTCATCATGTTTTAATTGAATAAATTAGGTTACTAATGTTTGAATTTATTTTTGTAAACTCATACAAGCTGTTTTGATTCTACTTAAATGAAGCCAACCAGTTCTTGTTTATGTTGTATCAGCAGTAATGGACAAATTTCAACTGAAAAAAGATCACAGGAGGCATTTCGTTCAAAGGAGGTCCTGGGCAGACATAATAGACGCACCTAATGTGTATCGTATCGTACTGCATTTCTGTATTGCATTGTATTGTCAACTGGATTCAGTGATCAAATTATACTATGTTAGTATTTTTATGTTATTGCGCTTTTGTTTTTGATTCTCCAAAATATTATTATTATTGATTTACCATACGGAAGAACGTCGTGCGTATAATCTCTCCTGATCTCTACATGTATGTCTAGCATTGGCATAAAGAGAAGATCAATCACATCTACTGCAGTTTCGTCAGGGTCATTTGATGCGTGTCAGAAATCTCAAACGCCGCCTCACAGATCTGACCCAATATTTGGTGTCACGATATTCACGATCAACCTTATTTGTCTTAGGACAAAGTTGAGCATCCACCCAAATGTGCCATCGCTAACCATAGTGCCATCATAACTGAGATTAACAGAGAGGCGGCCATTGCAAATCAAATGCAAACATGCTTTCAGCCAAACTGGAAATACCTGGTGCATTTTAGTCCAAATTAGCGGAAAACTTGACTGGATATTGTGTATTGACAGTACTGAAATGGTAGTATTATGTTATTTATGCATTATTTTATTATGGTTAATTACTATTTGTTTTGATTAATGCCATAATCTTTTTTTGGGGGGTTTGGTATCCGTTTGAAAAACCTGGACTGCCAAGGTGTTTTTCGTTCAGTGCCTTTGCTATCTTTTGTTTAATTTTTTTTATAATAAAATTATTACGATTGCATTTTTATACTCTATTTATTGGTGGTGAAGCCATTTCATTTAAAAGCACTCATATGAAGTGTGCATGTGCGAGTGTGTGTTTAGACGCAAACAAACACTGAAAGACAACTGGAAGAGCAAAATAACAGAGATGGTGCATTGCGGTCATGTGGTTGACTGTGTTGTAAAGCTTTGGTTGTGTATTCAGCTGCTTTGGTTGTTGTTTGGTAGAGATATCTCGCTAACCAGCAGTGTTTTGTACCACAAAACCAAATCTGTGTAAAACCAACTCAATAAACTGATTTCAAAGAAAGTGATATCTGTGTCTGCTTTATTTGACTTTGCATTTAATCATATTTTTCAGTTAGCAGGCCACAAATCTTTTAATGAACTATTTGGATCGTCATTTGGTCTGGAAAACAGGTTTATTACGACATGACAATTCTCATTTTTGGTCAAACTATTCCTTTAAGCAGGCCAAAGATTGTAAATAAGAAGTGTGCATAAAAAAAGAGAGACAAGATCTGAGGGGAGAAATATATAAAGGAGAAGCCGCTGTCTTTGCCAGCTTTAATGTGATGCAGAGCTGCTCTCCAGGGCCCACGAAAACAGAACAAGAGAGCGTTTCAGCCGCGTGCCAGAGAGAAAGAAATTTAGCAGACCTGCTGCACAAACCAAATCGACCCAAATACAGTCGTGCTACTACAGTACTTGATTTTATTTTAGGTTTAAAACACTCTGGATGTGTGTACACCTTCTAGGCAGTCCCATTGCTAAAATATCCCAAATAGCCCCCAGGGTTTTCACACAAGTCAGTTTTTGTTTGATTAAAACAAACTCTTGTACAGTTGCTCCTTTTAGTTCACTCCAAACTAGGCCTGGGTGGTAATACAGCAAAATGGTATACCGCGGGATCTAAAAATAGCAACAGTATCAGTTTCAATACCATTACACCATCATAAAAAAAACAATGCACTTATATAGGTGACGAGGATTAAATATTAAACATTATTTATTAATGCGTAAAAAAAGCATATGTGTGTTCGTCATCACAGCCTGCAGGGGAAAGAGAGAGGTGAGGAAAAGGTGGCGAGACACACCAGGTGACCTGGTCTCGAATTAAAACCACAACTTCTGCAGTTTGGCAATATTTTGGGTTTCGACGGAATGAGAAGGGAGAGGCGGTAAATACAAATAATGCAATTTGAAATATTGTGCAACTAAAAGGTGACCATGAGGGATGGAAATACCTTAAACCCAAGGTTGCATATACGGTACTCAGTTTCTGAATGGATAAGGCACAACCCAACAGTTTCATGACGCTGTCTGAGCCTTACGTCATAATTTTTTTTATTATGCATGGTAAAACCGTATAACCGGAAGTTTGAAGGTATCGAAATTTGGATACCGCCCAAGTCTACTCCAAACAACCAAAAATATAGGTCTCTGTCAACATCCGCACTAAAGTCTCGTACACACCGGGACACTTTCTGTTTGCGTTTATCATCAGCATTTCTCGAGACGTTTTTCCAAACTCAAACCTAAGCGATTTTCACTGGTGTCGAGCAGGAGAGTATGCAAAATCACTCCTTGATGTTAGATGGCGCTACACAAATTTAAGCTTCTGACACCCGCTTGTAACACAGAAGAAGAAGAAGACAGAAAGTTTGAGAGGCTTAAGGCTGATTTATACGTCTGCATCAAACGCCGGCATCGCTGACGTGCACCTCTTAAAAATTGTGCAACGACGCGTAGCACAAGCTCTGTGATTGGTCGGCTTGGTAGCGCTGACGAGTCTGGGTGGGACCAAGAGCCGTGCAAATGGCGCGAGCTGGACGCGAGCACAATAAAGTGATTGTTTACAAGTGTGGAGTCCCGTGAAGGAGCTCCTGATGGAAAGTTTTGTTTTGTGTTTACCTCATAGTTAAAGTTGTTGCACGTCCGCCGGTTCATGCCTCAAAATGAGCGAGTTTGAGCCACTTGTACATCCAGGAAGTGTTCAGGAAAAGCAAAACAGCAGAGAAGAAACTCGACACAGAGGAGTATTAACACCTCACTGCCAACTAGCGTTTCGGAAGTGTTAATTCAGACCAACAGAGACAGCAGAAGTATAAATGCACAGCTACGCGCGTTGCATGCGCCGTGGGTCACGCCGGTCACTTGACACAGAAGTATAAACCAGGCTTTAAGCTGCGTCCCAAATCACTCTGGTAGGAGAATTTTGCTTTCACAATCTACAATAAATAAAGTTATCCAACATGTGCGGCCGATAGCTCCGCTGCTTCCGCTATATGAGCAAACCTGCGGTCGTTGAGTGCGTGAAGTGTCCATCATTACACACTTCATTTTAGCAGCTGAATGAGTGTATCATCACGGTAATTTAAGTGCACTTATTATTTTTAGAGTTTTCAGTGTGAACACACTATTTATACTACAAAAGGGCGTAGAATAGTGCATAAGTATGCGATTTGGGACGCAGCTTTATTGTTAAAGTTACTGGCCACTTGAACAAGCATGCATGGTTCAAGTCAGTTCTTTCGATGAAGAAATGATTGTTGTTCACCAGTGCAATAAGAAGCTTCATGTTAAACTTCTAAATTTACACTAAATTAACTTCTAAATTTACACTATTATACAAAAACCGGTGGAGATTTTTGGCAAATGGCAGATTATCCTGCTACAGCTTCTCCAATAAGGCTGGTAATTAAGAAATGGAGGGATGTGTTGAGATAATTCACAGGGGATGATAGTTTTGATTGGCATAGTCTTCTGTTAAACACTTAAAAGTTTGTACTTTTCCTTCACAAATAAAGTACATAGCTACTTTGAGGGTGTATAAGTATGCGAATTGGGACGCAGCATTGATTTTGGCTGCATAGCTACTTACCAGAATTTCCATTAATTGACGTCAAATTGTCGTTTTAAATACTGAATGTGTAGTAAGTTTTAGAAAACACGGTTTAGATGAAGTAATGCACTTATTAACAATCATACCCTATTCATTAGTCTGTAAAATCTACTCAAACCTGACTGACACTCATCATGCTCGTTCCTGTTTTGATCAGCAGGTGGCCTGGATGGCCTTACTTTCACTCTGAACTTGTCCTTTGAAGCAGAAACACTGATTCAATATCTGCGAGAGATTATGGCTGATTATTTAGCTAAATGGACCACACACGGAAAGACGAGTCATCTCACACGCGCTAATCAATTCAAGATACGCTAGCTATTAGCACCCAGTCGAAAACCCGATCGCACTCGCTCGTATATTCAAGCTTACTGTACAGTCCAGTCCACAACAGAAGAACAGACACATCTGCTTTCTTCACTCGTCTTTCTCCTCCCCGCAGCTCAAGCTTTCACTCGCTTTCTCTCTCTGTAGTGGTTTGAGAAAGTTCCAGACATTCCTGAAAGGATTCCGCTCGGCAGCAGCCAGTCAGCAATGAATTCCAGAATAGCAGGACAGCGGCTAAAAATAGAGACGAGGAGGATTTCATGAAAGTAAGAAAGAAAGTCTTAGAAAAATGTATTTTGGCGGTACCTTGGTACAAATGATTACCACATTGTTTTTTGTGGTACTATAAAAGGCTTCGTTATAAACGTGCTCAGTAAAAAAAGGTTAAATAAGCACATATGTTACATTTAAACCTTTATTTTTTAATTGTGTGGTGTTATCAAGATATCACGTGGAAATCATACAGTAAACATTTAAATAGGTTATAACATATGATAATAATTGTAACAAGTATGGCACTGTATAGCTTAAATGCTGAGAAATGCTGAGACTACACTCGACAAGGTACAGGAGGTGTCACTGGGGCAGTACCTTTTTAAAAGGTACTTATTTGTACCTGAAGGGTTCATAATGGTACCTCAAAGTACTTTTTAGGTACATTTGGGTACTAATATGGCCTTTTGAGGTACCAATGTGGATTCTTTGGGAGTACTCAGTTAAAATACTTGGGTTAAAAATACCCCAACATATAACCCAACTATAGGTTATTATAGCACCTTCCCAACTGTAGGCTATTTTAACCCAATGCATTTGGTTATTTTGTTTCAATGTAATTTTGTTTCAATTCTGGTGTTACTATTGCTACTATTGTTAGTACAACTATTAGTTTTATAAACATGGCTGTGCAAATAAATAACATACAGTTTTAAAAAAATATTGAAAATGCTTTATTTCCATTACATTTTAAGCATTTACACCTACAGCATTTTTAACTGTTTAATATAATTCGGCTATGAAGTGTGCATTTGTATTATCAACAATTAGGAGTGCTAATGAAATCGATATAAAACACATGACACGAAGAGGTAATTTGATTATTGCGTCACAGATTAAATAAACTTTATAACACAAAAACAACATTACGTACGCATAATAATACAGCTGTTCTGTGTCAGTTAAATCAGTTGACTGTTAAAATTCAACATTTTTAACCCAACTGGTTGAGTTATTAAACAAATAACCCAATAAAGGTTAAAAAAAATAACCCAACAAATCACCAAATATTTTTAACTCAACCATTGGGTTAAATAAATCACTCAACATTTTTTAGAGTGTATCTATTGAAAAGGTACTGCCCCATTGACAGCTCCTGTGTCTTTATTTCTGATAGTACTTTAATAGCAAGAGTGATTTAGATACAGCCCTAGTTTCCCGTATTCCAGTTTGTAGTTTGTTTCAGTTATTATGTTCACCTGTGTCTTGTTTAGTTATCGCCTTGTGTTTAAATGTCCTGCATAGGGTTGTTATGACACTGGAATTCGGTACCAATCGATACTGAAATTTTAAAAACGTCTATTTCCCGCTAATATATATGAGCGATGTTGAGCACATTGTTAAACACTGCTTATTTGGCCAATGACTCACATGCTCAACAGAAATGACTGTTATTAGCTGTGAACAGGAGCGGACTGGGCATAGAGAGCACTGGGTGGTCTGACGGTCTATCTGGCCTGCAACCCCCACACCTATTCACTTTGGCCTGACCTTCAATAACTTTTCCCAGTTGAAAATGCTATACCAGTCCACCTCTTGCTGTGAAGGTCATCAGTCCACCAAACTCATCGTTGTTTACTGAGTGTAATCACAGATACAGGGACACTGGTGCGTTTTAAGGTCACGTCGATCAGCTAGTTTGTTTATAAGCTGACATACGAGTGATCCAATGATGATTAGCAGCTTTAAAATGCTCTAGTGTCCCTGTAACTGTGGTTATACTCAGTAAACAGTGGCGAGTTTGGTAAACTTATGACCATCAATGGCAAATCAGCAGCATTTAAGTAATTATTTGGTAATTTAGTATTGTTTGGTACTGAATTCCATCTATAAGTCATCTATAATTCCTTCTCTTTGGGGTATAAATTGGGATAAGACTGAGATTACCTGTTTTTGGGGTTAAAATTACTGCAAATATATCCTCACCCTCTACTGCGCTGCCTTAAGAGCTAGCATAATTTTGCTATTATTTTGTCAGTATGATCTATTGAACCTTGATGGCACCATGTAAATACAATACAGTTGTATTAATGGTAGTTACTCAATTACCGTTAATACAACTGTATTGTATTTACATGGTGCCATCAAGGTTCAATGGATACCATAGTATGTATTAGTACACATACCATAGTATTATACCATGTTAAATACCAAAAATGTCTGTGATTGAATGTTAAAATAATATTACCAAGCATCTAATGTAAACTATTATACTTCAACAATGCCGTTTTTGTGAGTTCTGGCATATGGCTGGCAGGCAGTGAATCAGTCGCTAAGCTCCTGCTGTGTTTGAAGTGAGAAGTATCACACCACCAAAATATTCTCAGGAAGACATGTCTATCCCAGGATAAACTCCCGTCCATCATCCAGAGAGCTCTTTCCGCTGAAGCCCTACACCTCCTGGGGCTTTTTTAGCACCCATTGAGTGTGTTTTGTTAAGAACTTCACTAGAAGTTCAGACAGATATGCGTGGACGTTAGGTCTCTTTCTGTGAAAGCCTTCATCTTTTAATATCCTACTTAAAGCTGTAGGAAGCACTCACTGATGCATGAAGAGCTTCGTGTGTCTCGGTTATTTGGGGGGGAAGAGTTTTTGGAACATCTGCCGTCTCTTTAAGAAGGAATGGAAACAGTTTTAAAGCAAACACTTGGGGTTGCAGCTGTGTTTTATTTGAGAGTCTGTAATTCAAAGACAGATTTCAAAATGGCCACGCATGCACTTTCAACAAACCGATTCACAGATTTGTTGTCTGAGCAAATAATTCAAATTAACTGCCTAAAACATTAGACTTTTCATAGCGTCTGCTTTGAGAAATAAAAGGCATCTCTGAAACATATTAGACACTGGTTTAGTTTACATTAGTTTAAATGGCGTTATAAATATTAATTTTGCAAGTAATTTTGCTTCTAAACGCATTGGCCAGATATAAGTCCTTCGATTTTTCCATGGCAGTTTTCTGTTATTAAAGCTCCTTTTATCCTTCTTTCCATGCACTCTCCTCTCACTTTCTCTCATTCAGCCTCCTTCAAATAAACTTTGCCGTCTGATTTTCGAGAGAGGAAAAGCATTTATGTCGAGAGCCGCTTGGAAAGGGCTGCGAGTGGAATCTTTGAGATTTTATTTGTGGGAAAGCGCTAAAGAAACTGCTGATGGATTCTACATGCCGTCCATTTAAAGCTGAAGCCGAGAGCGTTTGGCATGTGAAGACTCTAGTTAACCTTCATTCAGGCGGGATTACAAGCGTGGCCTGATTTCAGCCCGGCCCATGATAAACTGAGAAACAGAGAAAGTTACCCTTAAGAAAATAAAATGTGTGACTGATTTGTCCTGTAAAAAGTGTAGGATTTGGTTCTTCAAGTCCTCATTAAACCAGACTGAGGTGGATATGTGTCCCTATTTTTATTTTTTTTTATTTCCATTTAAAACGAATTTAAGCTTAAAAACAAGTTGACTCAAATTAAAATTGTAAGGCAATTTGCTGCTCAGCTTTTTTGAGTTGACTCAACTTTTAACCTCTTGACTGAATTTACTGTAAGTTGAGTCAACTCATGCCACAGCCTTGTCACCCTGCAGCCTAAGACCTATTACTCAATGAAGCTCAGCAGGCTTGAGCCTGGTCAGTTCCTGAATGGGAGACCACATTTCAAACTAGGTTGCTGTTGGAAGTGTTAGAGAGGCCAGCAGGGGCTGCTACCCTGTGTGAGTCCTAATGCCCCAGTAAAGTGAAGGAGACACTATACTGTCAGTGAGTGCCATCTTTAGAATGAGACGTTAATTTAAGGTCCTGACTCTACTTGGTCATGCCATGACACTTCTTGTAAAGAGTAGGGGTGTCCTGGCCAAATTCCATCCATCAGCCCTAACCCATCAAGGTCTTCTGATCATTTCCATCCACTGACTTGGCTTTATCACTGTCTCTCCACCAATAGCTGATGTGGGTTCAGCGCACTGCCGCTGTTATCCTTGGCTGTCGTCGCAACATCCAAGTGGATGCTGCACACTGGTGGTAGTGTGGAGGGACACCCGCCCCTCATGATTGTGAAGCGCTTTAGGTGTATGACCATGCGCTATGTAAATACCAACACAATCTCACGCCAATTCGTAACTTTTTGATTTAGTGGCTAATTCGTATAAATTTGTACGATCTAATTCGTACAATTTAGTACGATTTGCTCGTCCCGTAATGACGGTTGGGTTTAGGGGTGGGGTTAGTTGCCACGCCTCCTTTTCAAAATGGTGCAATTTAGTACGACTGAACTCATACGAATTTGTACGAATTAGCCACTAAACTGGCAAAACGTAAAATAATTACGCTTTCTCGTGAGATCAGGCTGATAAATACACATTACATTACAACTCAGAAAGCTCTGCAGCAAGTCCCCTTACTATTATAAGTTGAGTCAACTAATATATATATATAGTATGAATAGGTAGTATAAACTCTGTACCAAGAAATCAAAATAGGCACTGTTTTCCTTTTAAAATGATCCTTCCTGAGATCTGGGAATGGGATCAAATTATCAGTCACTTGAGATCGACCAATGGCAAACCACACAATAAAAAGCTAGGTTGTATAAACCCAATGCTAGGATCAACTATGATCTAAAACAACAGTTAGGTTAAAATATATTTCATTTATATAAATTAACCTAATTTTGCCAAGTACGATGCAATCCTGGATTAACATCTATGTTGATCCTAAAACATAATTTTTGTTCGAAAATGTAATCCATACCTATTCCCTACCCCTAAACCCAACCATAATTGTAAATTATTCAGAAAATCAGAGGGCAATAATAGATGGATAACAATCATGTAGAAGAACAAAAACCTAACCGTAAACCTAAAGGTAAACATATCCCTTAATTATGATTGGCTGATTGGAATGTTGTTCCAGGATCAACATAGATGTTAATCCAGAAACATATCCTACTTGTTGAAATCAGGTTGGCGTTTGTCCATAATTAACCCAAAGTTGTGTTAATATAACAGCATTTTTAAAGTGTGGTTTGCCATTGGTGGAGGTTTGGTCTAACAATCCAGTCAGTTCTGACAAAAACAAGTCTTGCTCTACATTTTTTTCGTATTCGCTAAGTTCGCTAAGCAGTTTAAATTGTCACAATAGAGAAGAAAGGGCATATATGTTGACTTAAACTTCCAGAAATTGGCATACATAGGACATTTCGGAGTGACAGCAATCATAAAAATGCACTCTAAAAATGCTGGGTTGTTGTTAACCAACACTTAAATTAGGCTGTGTACGGTAACGGCTGGGTATTTCCATATTTGACACAACACTCAGGTCACAAAAACCCAGCATTTTTAGTGTGTCCACTTCTGATGCTGCGTTCACAATAGACATGGAACGCGCTAATAAAGTGACCTATTCTTGTGTAAATAGACACGTGAACAGTCTAAGTTCACTCGCTTCACTCAATAGATGCTGATTGGCATGATGGGCAGGGCTGCTGTCAGCCTGGTGACTCTAGATTTGTTGCTAAATGGCTAACATGGATTTTATTGACAGAACAGCTGTTTGTGCTTTAGGAAGGCTGAAAAATAGTGTAGATTCCAATAGATCCTTTCAGAGGTGCACCCAGCTCTGTGAATTCATCAACTCCTCCAGAAACTATACCTGGATGAGGGAAGCTTTCAGCTGTGCTTCAGACTGAGCCGAGCCCAGTTTGATGAGCTGTTGTCTGGTGACGGCAAGAGGATTTCCCCTCGGGACACCAACAACAGGCACTACGTCATAATCATGCCCCAACAAGAGCAAGCACCTGATTAGTTCAGATTTTTCAACTCGAACGATTTTGCGCAAAACGCTTAACTCACACCACTTCATTCATGTGAATCGTATCATTCGCGCAGCCTCATTCGCCAAATCACGCCGCAGGATGTCTATTCAACTCTTTGTATTAACTTAACATGTAAATCACTTGCGCTAGACGCTTCATCAGCATCTAGTGTGAACACAGCATAAGGGCCATACTGAGATAAAAATTTTAAAGCGTACACTTTTTGCTCCCAATAAATCTCAACACATTTATTTTATGATGCAGACAAAGATGACACAGAAGTGTTTTCCATTCATTTTGGTCCCCTACTTTCTTTTAATCCCTGTAAAGGTCATAGGGAACATGAAACAGGGTTTAGGCCTTCACAATTGAAACTATGAGCCATATACTGTTTCTCAATTCCAAGAATGCAGAGAACGGACTTGTGTTCTTGTGGAGAGCGGTCTTGCCAGGTGTCCTCGGAAGAACGAACTCAGGAGAACGCGAGAACAGAGAACGCGTCCTTTGAGAAATGAGATGCTGCGTTCTTCCTGATGGTCACATGACCTTCACGTGTTTTAAATGGTAAATTATTTAAACATTACAGCCTTCATACAACGATTTATTGTTTTTTCCCCTTTTCAAAATATATAGTTTGCATAAAAACATTATAAATATATGTTGCACAATATAAATAAAACAGATTTTAATACGAATTTCAGCAAACAAACACCCTTAATGTGTTTATTCCTTTATTAAGATGTCAATGGTAATGTTTACTTTCACCGTTTCATTTAGGGAAACTCCTGAGGTAAATAATTCATATATATGAACTTTAATAAGTAATCTAGATAAAATGCAGCGCTTCCCACCTCCAGTCGCAATGACTTCTGGGACTTCCAGAGCGAGTTCGGTGCTCAAGTCTGCATCAGTGCGTCCTCGATATCAAGAACACATCCGGGAAGTTTCACGCGTCCTCCGTACTTGCGGTCTTGAGTATTGGAACTGAACTTAGGCAGTTTCACGAGAACACGAGGACGCAAGACCGCTGAAGAACGCATATTGAGAAACAGCCATTGTTTGCAGTTGGATCCTGCTGTTAAAACAGAAATTTAGCAAATGAGATCATAAAAAATGCTGTTGACAGCGCCCACTGGCTTCTTGGAGGATGCATAACAGGCTCACAGAGAAAAGCAGACCTGATCGCAGTGGGAATAAAAAGAGGGATGTAATTTAAGGAGAGTCCGCTAAAAGCCAGTAGGGTTTTGTCTTCGTGGTGGTCTCTACCTGTCACAGTTAAAGGTTTATGATGCCAGATTTAGCCCCCGTGGTTCACAGCTCTTGTAAAATATCTGTGAGGTCATCTCTCTAAAAACACTCAAGCACAAGTCTTTATCTCTTTTCCATGAGGTTACAAAACAGACACACATGAATAGACTCACTCACACACATCTCGGACCATACAGAGTGTTTGCATCTAACATCTTGAAATAAACGATCATTATACCGAGATATAAGGTCAGTCGTTTTCTGAGAGGGTGGATGTCAGTTATGATGTTAGATATTTGCACTGTTATGACAGTAGGTGGACATGTGACAGTATTTATGAGAGAATCATTGATTTGATCTTTCAGGCAAACTGACTCGTTCAGGAAAACACAACTAGAAATCACACACTTGCTTACTGTAAAATAGAAAAACAGTATGTGACCAAATAAGTATACATCTACTTATAAAAGTAAACAGTACCTGAGTCATGTAGTAGTCTTTCCAGCAATGTTTGAGTTGTGCTAACACTTTAGCCTACCATTACACAAATAGTGTATTGCAGTGAAGCAATGTAACTGATGCTGGCAGGTTAACATCACAGTTAAAACAAGAAATTTCTCTAAAACAATGAATTTCCCAACAGTTTTCATATAAACCGTGCATTTGGCTGACACGAGACAAGACTAAACAAATAAAAATATCGAACAAAACGTATACTATATTGAAACAATAGACAGCTTTAAAGAAATCATCTAAATAATCATTTTACAGATCAGTTCAACAAATGAATCAATCATTCAAACGATTCCCACCACAACAACAATGGCTGTTTCTCAATTCCAAGAACGCAGAGAACGAACTTGCGTTCTTGTGGAGACCGATCTTGCCAGGTGTCCTCGGAAGAACGAACTTGGGAGAACAGAGAACACGTCCTGTGAGAAATGAGATGCTGCGTTCTTCTCGATGGTCACATGACCCTTACAGGTTTTAAATGGAAAAAGATTTAAACATTACAGCATTCATACAATGATTTATTGTTTTTCCCCTTTTCTAAATGTATACTATGCTTAAAAACATTATCAATATACTCTGCACAATATAAATAAAACAAATTTTAATACAAATTTCAGCAAACACAACACCATTAATGTGTTTATTCTTTTATTAAGATGCTCATGGTGCTGTTTATATTCACCGTTTTATTTAGGGAAACTCCAGAGGTAAATAAGTCATTTCTCTGAACTTTGAAGTTTCACGCGTCCTCTTTCCTTGGTAGGTAGTAGGTAGTTCCTGAATGATTCGTTGTTGTAGTTGGAATCGTTTGATTGATTCATTTGCTCCTGAATGATTTGATTTGTTGAACGGATCTACAAAATAATTATTGTAATAATTTCTTTAAAGCTGTCTACGGTTTTATTATAATACGTTTTATTTGCTATTGTTTTTTGTTTAATCTTGTCCTGTGTCAGCCATATGCAGGGTTTATATGACCTCGTCTATTATGAAAACTGTTAGGAAATTCTTTTTTAGGAAATTTCTTGTTTTAACTGTCATGTTGCAGACAACCCAGATAGAAAACCGACGTTGAATCGATATCAGTGATCAACGCTATTTCGATCATGAGAAACATCGATTTTAAGTTGAAATTATGTAGTTTTGCTATCTGGCAAGGTAGTGTCAACTGATTCACTAAATCATTCAATTGTTTGTGCGATTCGTTGGAATGAATGATTCATGGTCATTTAAAAATCGTTCATTTCTCTGTTTGAAAGGCAGGAAAAAAGCGTTACTATCATCTATTAATCACTGAATCATTCAGTCATGATAAATCTTGATTCATGACTCGCGCGATAGTAAACTTGATTCTGTTTTGTCTTTATCTGGAAGTATTTCGGTGGAGAAACTGATTAACCAACTTACAACATTCATTCATTCATTTTTAGTCCCTTTATTAATCTGGGGTCACCACAGCGGAATTAACCGCCAACTTATCCAGCATATGTTTTAAGCAGCGGATGCCCTTCCAGCTACAACCCATCTCTGGGAAACACCCATACACACTTATTCACACTCATACACTACAAAAATGTAGCCTACCCAATTCCCCTGTACCGCATGTCTTTGGACAGGGAAACCCATACGAACACGGGGAGAACATGCAAACACCACACAGAAACGCTAACTGACCATGCCGAGGCTCAAACCAGTGGCCTTCTTGCTATGAGGCGACAGCACTACTTACTGTGCCACCACGTCACCCCCAACGTACAACATTGTGTCCAAAATGTAAGTTACTCAATATATAAACCTCTTGATAGTGTAAATGTTGTCGATTGTATTTGAAATAAGCAGTGGGCTCGTTTGACTTGCTTAACCTATCAACCTACTTTCCTCAAGTCTGAGCGTGTGAGAACAGATATTTTGGGAGGAAAAGTTTAAGATACCATCTTCTTCTGTCAAGAAGGGAGGAAAACTCCTGATATCAAAGCTAAATTGGCCTCTCTGAAAGATCCCTCTATGACGGATAGCCGCTCAGCCCCCTTCTCTCTTCTGAAATGGAGGCGTTTTTCTCGTTTTTTTCTTCTTCTGTAAAACAGCAGTGAAATGTGGCCGGGAAAACAAATGAAGAGATAGTGGTTTGAAAAGCATCTCTCATCGGTCTGACCCTCCTGTCTCTCCTTCAGGCTGATGAAAGATTTCCTCCTCCTGCTCCAGCCTCCATCGCACGCAAATCTAGGGGAAACATGAGAGGAGGACAACAGATGGAGAGAGAAAGAGATGGAGAGGACACAAGATGAGAAGCAAGGTGTTTTTCTTATTCTCAACGTAAATGTAAACAACAGACAGGTGACAAATTCAAGTGTTTTCTGTGTGCCAGTATTAACTAATGAAGTCTACTGCAAAAATATTGCCTTATTCCAAACCCCCACAAAGTCACTCCACTAAATAATTTTGATATACTGATTTGTTTAGTTAATGATGTTTGTTAAAGCAATATTTTTTTGGTTTACTAATATTAATATTATTTTTGCTTTATTATATATATATATATATATATATATATATACAGTATATGAAGAGTTTAATTGCAAAACGAGATATATCCATTTTGAAAAGTGTTGGTTGTTTGGTTATTATTGGTTGGTTGGTTATTATTTAAGATTTAAGACATCAACAGTCAAGTTTATTCACAATTTTTATACATTAAACTATTACTTGAGCTCAGTGAAGGCCAGGAACACAATATTTTCAAATCCAGTATATTTTTTATTTAACTTAATGTCCATAAATAGTTCATAAATAAGTCAAAAACCAAGCCAAAATGCAACATATTAATCTTAACATTGTCAGACATCTTTAATTGGTTAAAAAACTATACATGATAAATATATGGAATAATATATACAAAGATTGATTAATAATAATAAGATTCTGAGTTTGATTTGGCCATAATGTACACAACACAACATAACTTTTTATCATTATTTTTTGGCAAAACACTATATCCACCTTAGGCTACATTCTACTACAGTAATACCATTAAGAAAAGCTAGGGAATCAATGTTTTGTTTGATAAGCAAGATTTAGTTAGATAAACGACTTGTAGCTTGTTACAGAAAGAGGGGAGGCTCCTTCACACCGCTGCTGAAAACCAAACCTGTATGAGCAGGCAGAGCCGCGGTGTCACAGTTCTCCACGACACAAGCTCGCTTCGCCCTGTCATATTTAATGAATTATTTCACTGTAGTAACAATAATAATGATAATAATAATAATAATAATAGCTTATTTATTGGTTGTTGTGAAAAAGCAAAAACGTTTATTTTTCTCCATAACAACCTGTGCCCTTTATGTTCCCTTTTAAAAAAATAACAACAAGAATTAACTTATATAAATAATAGGCGCAACCACATAAATAAATCTTCAGATAGGCTATTTAGCTACATGTAAGAAATTATTTAAAAAATAAACGTACAAAGGACACTTAGAAATGTCGCCTTACAGACAGGTATCTTGTGATAGGTATGAGCACAGAAAAAAAGGCGCTCCCTGGCCTTCCCCTTAATTGACATCAGCGGAGACTACCCCGCTGCATTTGTGTATTGTTGACAGACGCAGTATTCGGGTCCACTTTTGTAGCGTTTTTATACATTTTTGTGAAGTTGGAGGCTTCATCTTCTATCGCTAAATCAATGAGCAAACTCTGAGCCCTTCACCGGCTGTGACTCTCTTCCCAGGGGATGCTGAGCTCGCGCAGCATCATGAACGTTATCCTTTATATCGCACTTTGTAAAGAAACTGGTCAGGCGGATATTGCGTTTTGTGAAAAAATACATTTTGTACTAGGCCTAAAATGTACGTTATTAATGGCAGCAATTCACACATAGATTAAGGTACATCTAAACAGTGACTCACGCGAGTGAGTATACACAACAATTCTGTCTGGTTCTCGAATCTGATTGGCTGATAGCCTTGCACTGCCTCCTCACCCTTCTGTATTACTCCTCCTGATAGAATGCAGATTAATAAGCTCACTACAGTGTGACAAATATTGCAGCTTTTGGAAAACATAATGTACTTTTGAGGCTTTTTTAGACGAGAATGTATTTGCAACTGTGCAGTTTATTTATAAGGATAGTGCCTATTTAAATTTTTTTAATCCAAAAAAAAGTCATCCGCCTGTCATTGAGCAGAGCAAAGACAGTTGAGGTTGTCCATCCGCAAGATGGCTTCAGACCCCATAAGCCCTTAGAGGTGCAAAGGTTGGTATTTTCAAACCACAGCTGATCATATCATTATAAAATTGGCCAATCTCTCTCTTTTTGTATGTTGCAGTGCTGTATTTATACCATATAATTGTAGTGTATTGAGTGTGGGATGTGACTCACAAAACTGGAATGTATGTATTTTTTTTTGGCCACTCTTCATATAACCCTGAGTTACTTTTTTGTTGGCCATCTGTTTGTTTCTAATGCGTCTAATGCACGTGTTTAGCTTTTTTACTTCTCGCAAATACAACAGTAATCTGGTAGGGATTGAAATATTTTTCTGGATACTTCTATAAAGACTAAGGTGACATTTAAAGGCTTAACAAGGTTAATTAGGTTAACTAGGCAGGTTATTGTATAACAATGTTTGTTTTGTAGACTATCGACAAAAAATTAGCTTAAAGGAGCTAATAATTTTGACCTTAAAATGGTGTTTAAAAAATTTAAAACTGCTTTTATTCTAGCTGAAATAAAACAAAAAGACTTTCTCCAGAAGAAAAAAATATTATCAGACATACTGTGAAAATTTCCTTGCTCTGTTAAACATCATTTTGAAAAAAAAATTTAAAATATTTTTTTTTAAAGGGGCTAATAATTCTGACTTCAACTGTATATATCAGTATAAACAAACATATTGAACTTTTTAAATGTTCTGTCCTTTTATGCATATATACAATCCCACTTCTAATGAGAAATATATTTTTAATGCTCTGATCCTTCTTCAGTGTTTGGAGCTCATTCAGAATATTTTGAAGCTGCTTGAAGAGTCAGGATCTGCAACATGCTTATTAATTAAAAGAGGAGGGCTCACAAACTCTTTCTCTTTCATTTTACTGGAAAAAAAGATAAGTATTGTTTTGGGTAGTAGATAAACTGGTTTATTTGAGTTTTGAGGGTAATAGGTGTGGTTCAGTGGCACATAGATAGTTTCCCAGGTTCACTGCATTTTTGGATTGCTTTACAGTAAAAGGTACATTCAGCACTGCTTTAGTATAGGAAACTTGTAAAGTAATAAATAAATTAGTATTAGTTGTACATAAGGGGCAACATGGTGGCTAAGTGTTAAGAAAATCACTGGTTTAAGTCCCGGCTATGCCAGTTGGCATTTCAGTGTGGAGTTTGCAGGTTCTCCCCATGTTGGTGTGGGTTTTCCTCTAGGTCCTCCGGTTTACCCCACAGTCCAAACACATGTGCTATAGGTGAATTGAATAAACTAAATTAGCCATATAAGTGTGTGAATGAGTGTGCATGGATGTTTCCCAATACTGGGTTGCAGCTGGAAGGGCATCCGCTGTGTAAAACATATGCTGGATATTACACTGTGGCGACCCCTAATGAATAAAGGGACTAAGCCGAAGGAAAATGAATGAATGAATGAATAGTTGTACATGAATTAATGGTTTAAGTACAGTTCTGAGCAAAAAAGACTACCGTACATTTTACCATGAATTACAAAACACCACTCAAATGTAATTCAGTATAACAATAGTTTATATATTAAAATATTTTCAGACATTTTTAAATTAATAATCATTAAATGAAATCCTTTACAATATAATTAGATGTCTTATTGTGTCAGGTTTACTGTGTTGTTTCATTTTTACAGTGCAGACAATTTAACTGCATGGTTTTACTTTTTTTTTACAGCTTCAGTCAATTTTCTTGATGCGGACATCATAATACAAATACATAATAACATCTGTGTTCACAATTTTCTGTATTGATTGAGAAGTTGATTGTGATGTCTTGTTTCTCCACAGACAGACTGAATGATGGTGGATCTCCTCCAACTCTGCTTCTCAGTTGATTTATGCCGGTCTCCCTATCGAAACACGAGTGCTGAGAGCTTTTGGGCTTGTCTTTGCGAGCACCTGCGGCTGCTTTCTGCCTTTTGAAGTCTTTGAGTGTTAAATGTTTAAGAATTTTAGTCAGGAAAACATCAAAGCTGGTAATGACGGGCTTCTCGCTCTCCAAACAGCCATCAATCGCACGTAATCATAATCCTGCCAGTTTCTAGATGAACACACATTCTTCACGGTTGATGTCACAACTCACGCTTTGCGTAGCAAAATTGCAGCTTTGTATTTTTGTTATTGTCTTTTTTTTTTTTACTGTAAAGTGACAAACGTAATACTCAAAGTTGATCTTCTGCATTTGACAAGTTAGTGTACAGATATTTGGAGCAATGAGTAGTGAAGCTTACTCTAGGTAATCTCTGTCATGTGTGTTTAGAATTTAGTGGTGGGAGAAAATATTGATACAGAATATTATTGCTACATTTTCCATAGCACTACTATATGGACACAGATTCCCATATCGTTCCAATATTTTATTATACTATTTGGTTGAATAATAAGACCAGTTTGATTACAGCTCACTAGACGGTGGTGTTTTTTCTGGTGTGTGTGGTCACCATCATGCAGCAAGTTAGTAAAATAAAGATGGCAATATCACAGAGGGTTCATTCAACATTTAGGCCAGGTTTTCATGAAAAAGATGATCAGTTTGTTTGCTTGATGATATGAATTTTGTATAAATCTATTTAGTTAAAACAGATATTACCAGTTTTTTCCTCTGCGGACATAATTTGAAGGTCATTGATTGCAATGTGTTACAGAATATCACAATATATTTTAAAATGTGGCGACACTTTGGTTTAGTGGTTAGCACTGTCGCCTCACAGTAAGAAGGTTACTGGTTTGGCCAGTTGGCATTTCTGTGCGGAGTTTGCATGTTTTCCCTGTGTTGGCGTGGGTTTGAGGTGCTCCGTTTCCCCCCACAGTCCAAACACATGCACTATAGGTGAATTAGATGAACTAAATTGGCCGTAGCGAACAGAAAGGCATCCGCTGTGTAAAACATTTGCTGAATAAGTTAGCGGTTCATTCCGCTGTGGCGACCTCTGATTAATAAAGGGTCTAAGCTGAAGGAAAGTGAATTAAAAAATTAAAAATATATTTTAAATTGCAATAGTATGTATTATGACACAAGTAGTGTCAATTATTAAAAGATGTGTACATTTTTTACCACAGTACAGTATCTCTCAAATTGTTCAGGCAATTGTTCTTTCTTATCTACAATACCGTCCAGTGGTATGGTCAAGTGCATTACAGTTAGTCCAGAATAGAGGTGCACGACTAATTTTACACAGCAATAGAAGCGTTAATATTGTGGAAATGCATACAACTTTAGGTTGCTTATTGGTGAAGGATAGGGTAATTGTGTCTCTGCTGTGTTTCATAAGAAATATTTCTGTGTCAAGAGTTCCAAGTGTATTGTACTGTCAACTTTTGTATAGTAGTACGAGTCATCATTTTAACACCAGGCATGCATTAAAAGGACATTTTTTGTTTCCCATTTCAAAAACTAATGCAAAGCAACACACTGTAATTTATAGAGGAATGAAAACATGGAATGAATTGCCATCAGACATTACAAGTAAAATGAGGTCAGTTGGCGTTTCTGTTTGGAGTTTGCATGTTCTCCCTGCCTTCGCGTGGGTTTCCTCCGGATGCTCCGGTTTCCCCCAATTGGGTAGGCTAAATTGTCTGTAGTGTATGAGTGTGAATGAGTGTGTGTGGATGTTTCCCAGAGATGGGTTGCGGCTGAAAGAGCATCCACTGCCTAAAACACATGCTGGATAAGTTGGTGGTTCATTCCGCTGTGGCGATCCTGGATCAATAAAGGGACTAAGCCGAAAAGAAAATTAACGAATGAATGATATTTAATGGCACAATATTAAGTGGATTGTTGATCTGGATGTTATGTATGAATTTTGTATTTTAATGTTTTTATTGGTCTTGTTGTTATGTATTAATGTAATTTTGTGTTGTGTTCGATGGACCCCAGGAAGAATAGCCACTACCTTGGTAGCTGACGTCAAGCGTTCACCAGCCATCAGCGCTTAGACTGGAGCTCTGCACAAGACGTTTGGCCATAGGAGAAATGGTCGTGCCCAACTGAGCCTGGTTTCTCTCGAGGTGTTTTATTTCTACACTTTCGCCAATTGGTGAAGATTTGTCGCCACTGGCTTGCATGGTTCGGAACCTGTAGAGCTGTGCACCTGTAGAGCTGAACTGAGCTAAACTGAACTTACACTCTGAAATTTGGACTGACACTGTTTTCATTTATTATGATCTTCTATGTGAAGCTGCTTTGACACAATCTACATTGTAAAAGCGCTATAGAAATAAAGCTGAAATTGAAATTGGCTAATGGGGATCCTGATAAAATTGCACTGTGGTAAACTTGTATTGTGTGATTTCCACCACTAATTCTATATGGAAGAAAGTGCTGTTCATTCCCCTCATCTACAACACCTGCTGATACTGCGAATTTACTCGCAAACATTGGTCAAGTCCAAGTTTGTAACCAGTAATCACAGTTTGTATTTTATATCTGTGGCATTAAACAGCACGTATTACCCTCCAAACTTAAATGAACAGTTTACATTTAACCAGCTTATAACCCCTCCTCCCTCCTCCAGGTTGGAAAAAGAAAGTGAAATAAATATTTTACAGGTCCTGCCTCTGAAAAGGAGTGTCAAAATATATATTTATGAGCTTGCAAGAGCAAACAGTCAGTGAAGAAGCACCAGAGCTATTGAACTATTCTCAGGTGAGATTTTATTTATTTAGTATATTTTTCTGTGATTTCTATTGTCTCTTTTTTCACTTCCAGAGTTTGACTTGTCTTATAAGTGACATATTAATTAAAAAGAAAAAACTAAACTAAACTGCTTTGTTCCATCACTCTTACTCTTTGTGAAATAAAGCCCATGGGTGTTTTCCATTTATTTACTTTTTAAAATTGTATTGTATTTTGCTACAGTTTTGTTGACACTTTAGTATTTGAAACAACCGGGAAAAAATTTAATTGAAATAAATTCATATTAAAAAGGAAGAAAGAACAATATATTGTTTCTAACTACTTTTTACTTGGTTAAAGTAAAAAAAAAAGTTATATTAAATTTTATTATTGCTAATTATGCTCACAGAAAAAAACATCAACATGAACTTGGTTGGTAAAGCACAACTGTGGAGACACAAAATTAATAAGGATTTTGACAAAATCAATGAAAAACAAGAGGGGAATTATCAGGAAGGAGATCTGCTGTTAAGAGAAATGGATCATGGAGCCTATCATGCTGGTGTTTATTGTGGGAATAATGAAGTTATTGACTTTACAGGTAATAGAACAAATGAATTATTTAAATTAAACAGGACTGGGTGAATATTTCCTCTGGACTGTCAGTGTTTTATATATTTATTTTTTACTTTAGGTTCTGAAAGGAAAGGACAAAGTGTCCTAAAATCTGTTGTCAATGAAAGTGGCACTGTTTCAAAAAAAAGTGTGAATCACTTTAAGTGTGGAAAAATGATTGAAGTATATCGCCTGAGAAACATGAAAAAATTTCCAGCAAATTTTTATAAAAATATTGCAGAAGCAATGGATAAGTTTGTAGACTATCATTTACTGAACTTCAACTGCCTTCATTTTGCCCTTTGTGTTCTTGAGGTGGGTACTCTATATACATACATACATACACACACACACACACACACACACACACACACACACACACACACACACACACACACACACACACACACACACACACACATATATATATAAGTCTAATTAAATTGTTTTACTTATAAGATTTTTGTTTTTTCATCTTTGCAGGTAATACCATGGAACAGTGTGGAGTTAGTTTCTCATTTTTATCAATATAAATCCATTTATATGTGCATTTGGAAATCTGTAATTTAAACAAAAATGTCTGATTTATAATATTTTTTAGTTATGGTAGAATTAAATATCTATGAATTTTCTTCAACCTTTTCAGATCTGCTCCTGATGGTTATGAAGCTATCAACATGGCCAGTGTTTAAGCATCAGCACATCAACTTCAGTAATTAAACCAGACATTAAAAGAGAAAATGTCAAATTTATTAATAATTAGTCAATATTAATTCTCTTTCTGGCATGGCTGTATACAATTATTGTGTATAATGTAGTTCCAATAAATGCAACAATTATTTTGCTTGTTTACTTTAAACATTTAAATAGATAATACAGGACAATCCGGGGTCTTCTTTTTTCTTTAAAATCTTTCTTTTTTGTATTTTTGTAATGCTCATTTTCTGGACAAGTTGTGTTCATTTATATTAAGCTATGTTAATTTCTATTGGCACAAATATAAATGCCCATATTCTTTGGGAAATTTTCTTTAAAAATGTGTGTAAAGTAGCTGGGTAAAGTGATGTCAGTCAAAATCTTGTATTGTAAATGGCGACAGTCCGAAACAAATATGTTCAACATTTACTTCAAAAATTCATATCACATTTCCTCTAAACGGCGAGGCAGTGGCGCAGTAGGTAGTGCTGTCGCCTCACAGCAAGAAGGTCGCTGCGGGTTGCTGGTTCGAACCTCGGCTCAGTTGGCGTTTCTGTGTGGAGTTTGCATGTTCTCCCTGCCTTTGCGTGAGTTTCCTCTGGGTGCTCCGGTTTCCCCCACAGTCCAAAGACATGCGGTACAGGTGAATTGGGTAGGCTAAATTGTCCTTAGTGTATGAGTGTGTGTGTGAATGAGTGTGTGTGTGGATGTTTCCCAGAGATGGAAGGGCTGGAAGGGCATCCGCTGTGTAAAAACTTGCTGGATAAGTTGGCCATAGCATAGTCCATGTGCGTAGTGTTGTCCTGTGACTGCCTTCGCATAAGGACTTACTTCAGCTTTTACTCTAGCATATGGAACCACCGGTGTCATTATCTAAATATTTTAGTAAATATGTGACTTAATTTGTGGAATTATATCATTTTAGTTTTGTCTTCTCAGGTTTTTGTTTTTGGACCGTGTGTGTTCAAAATAAAGTAAGGTAAAAAAATAAGTTATTGCTTATTTTTATTTGTATGTTATTGTTGTATTGAAAGTAAATAATAAGTGTATTTTTGTACCATTAGTATATTTAAAAATGCATGAAAGATGCATTGTAATTGTAGATGTAGATGCATTGTAGATTTAATTGTAATAAAATGGTAAAAAATACCAAAAAAATACTGAAATAGTATATAAAAAGCATGTTTTAGTTTATGTTACAAATAGCACAGTTGAGTACTCTTAAGTTTATTTTAGTAAAAATAAGCTTTTAATGCATTAATTAAAATTATTAGCTGAAAATAGAGCACTACAAATACATTATGAAAGTGTTCTAAGTGGACTTACAAATGCATTTTAGTGGACTAATTTTTTTAATCTGGGAATGTATTTTTATATTTTAAATAATTTATAAATGTATTTTTTTTGTACAGCTAGTATTTTTAAAAGTGCAATAAAATTTTATTAAAAGTGGTATAAAATATATTTTTAAACATTA
Source organism: Danio rerio (assembly GCF_052040795.2). Taxonomy (NCBI): domain Eukaryota; kingdom Metazoa; phylum Chordata; class Actinopteri; order Cypriniformes; family Danionidae; genus Danio; species Danio rerio. Next base: position 6,825,956 of record NC_141045.1, on the reverse strand, counting down.
AAGTATATTTTAGTTCAACTTATTAGTGTGTCAAAATAGCACAGTCAAGTACACTTAGTTAATCTTAAGTATAATGTAAATAGTACTAAAGATTAACTATTTGTACATTAAGTACAAATTTAGTCACTGAAAATAGAGCACTTTTAGTACATTGTGAAAGTGAACTTAAATAGTGTATTAAGGCTGGTAATGAAGGGCATCAATTGCACGGTAATCACGATCCTGCCAGTTTCTGAGCGACAGAAATGAACACACTGCCCTGCATTCTTCACAGCTCACCTCACAGCGCACACTTTACCTAGCAAAACTCAGATCTGTGACTTTATCAGTGTTTTAAACTCAATCTGAGAGGTTATGAGGTCATCGTTTCATCTGATAGTGTTTGTAATTTTGTAAGGCAAGCAATATTCTAATGTAATCTTTTTAGATCTTTCAGAACTGATTGTATGGTCTCAAATGCATCCAGAATGGTGAAAAGCCTTGGAGTAACGATTGATGACCAACTAAACTTCTCTGACCACATTTATAGAACTGCTCGATCTTGCAGATTCGTACTCTATAACATCAGAAAGGTCCGACCCTTCTTATCTGAACATGCAGCTCAACTCCTTGTTCAAGCTCTTGTTCTCTCCAGACTGGACTATTGCAACTTTGCAGCACGAGTGGTCTTTAATGAACCTAAAAGAGCACATGTCACTCCGCTGCTAATCCGTTTGCACTGGCTGCCAGTTGCTGCTTGCATCAAATTCAAAGCTCTGATGTTTGCCTACAAAGCGACTTCTGGCTTTGCTCCTTCTTATCTGCTCTCACTTCTGCAGATCTATGTGCCCTCCAGAAACTTACGTTCTGTGAATGAACGTCGCCTCGTGGTTCCATCCCAAAGAGGAAAGAAATCACTTTCCCGAACTCTCGCATTCAATCTGCCCAGTTGGTGGAATGAACTCCCTAACTGCATCAGAACGGCAGAGTCACTCGCTGTCTTCAAGAAACGACTAAAAACTCAACTATTTAGTCTCCACTTTCCTTCCTAATCTGCAATTGCCTCTCTGGCTCCACCGCTAACTGTACTACAAAAAAAAAAAAAAAAACAACAACTTACATTATAACGCTTTCCTTCTTACACTTCACACACCTGAAACTTGCCTACAGCACTTATTCATTGTTGCTCTTATAGTTGTGTAAATTGCTTCCTTGTCCTCATTTGTAATTCGCTTTGGATAAAATGACTAAATGTAAATGTAAAAAATATATTAACATCAAAGGACATCATTGTTTTTTTCTACGTTACTGTTTTAAAACAAACTTCTCGCAGACATTAGTACAGTTAAACATTGGTTTCATGTGTGTTAATGCATGGGCTTTTGGTAGATCTTTCAGTCTTATTTTGCATATTGTTTGATTTTGCAAATTAATTTGCATGATTTTACAAGTTTTTGTCTCCTATTAAACAGACAGAAAACAGGATGTGGCTAAAAGTGATTTTCAAAGCTTCAGTTTAAAGATTATGTGTCTAAAACAAGCTGTTGTACTTATTATTATAAAGATAATAGTAAATTGTTTGGAGTTTTTCCCGTGAGAATATAAAATAATAGTTAATAGCTCTGAAAATGTAAGGAAATATGGGAATGTAAGGAAATGACAGTAAATACTTTAAATCAATAATTGTTTCTGCTCCTGCGATCTTTGTCCTTTCACATTATTTAGGTTGTTAGGTCACAAGTAAGTCACCTCTAACTTTATGTTTATATTTTCTACAACTCATTCACAAGAACTTGGTTTTGGTTTCATTATCCCACCCACAAGAAGAGTAAAACTGGAAGTATACAACAGTATGCATAGGATTGCTCTTTGAAAACCTTACAGTCATAACAGTGTGCTCTGCTGAACTACTGTCTTTTCACAACAAGTTTGTGAGTATATTCTTACTTCCTCATATTTTTTTTCAGATTTATAAAATATTTTATAAATATAACTATGTATATATCTGTAACTTAAAATCAATACACAATCATTTTAATATTGCAACATGAATATTTATTTCTTAAAGATGTTTTTTAGATAAGAATGGACTGGGCTATGATAAATCTGGCTATCAGTGGCAGCGACAAGGATTTTTACCTTGTAATAAAAGGTGATCATTTTAGTCATAATGATCTTTCAAAACTGAAGAAAGGAGACCTCATTCTGAGGAGAGTGCTTTCTCCTGGTAAAAAGATTTTTCATGCTGGGATCTACTGTGGAGAAAATGAAGTCATCCAATTTACATCTACAGGTATATATCTTTGGATAATTTGTTACAATTAATGATAATACAGTCACATTTTGGACACATCTGCTAAATTATGACACCTTTCAGAATTTAAAAGTTTGAAAATGAATATATGAATAAATGAATGTAGGTCTGCACTTCAAAAAAAGCTTTTCTTAGCTAGATTTTTTGTCTTGTTTCTAATCCAAATATCTAAAAATTCTTATCAAGAAACATTTTCTAGAATATATTTCAAAATATATTGTCTTGTTTTCAGAAATAATATCCCAATATTAAGGGAGTTTTTCCTTGAAACAAGCAAAATAATCTGCCAATGGGGTAAGCAAATTAATCTTGTTTTTCCTTTTGACATAAGGTTACTTTGCTTACCCCATTGGCAGATTATTTAGCTTGTTTTAAGGGAAAACTCACCTAATTTTGGCATATTATATCTTAAAACAAGGCAGTAGGTTTTGCATGTCTAAAAAAAATATTCTTGATTTAAGAGTTTTTAGATATTTGGACTAGAAACAAGACAAAAAATCTAAGTAAGAAAAGCATTTTTTGCAGTGTGGGTAGTCTTGGTCAGTGGTTCCCAAAGTGGGGGTCGCATGACAATGACGAGAACATTTGCTGATCTCCAAAAATCAAATAAAAATTTTTTTAACTATTACAATTACCATATTTTATCCATAACATACAGAGGAACATTTTTTATTTTTTACTCATTTATTTTATTTATTTATACAGGGACAATGTATAACATGACATGTTGTGCCAGAGTTAGCTATAAAGCTAATTTACATCTGTAGTCCCTGGGCAGGAAGTAACAAATTTAACAATAATAGCCAATACAATATACACTTACAGTACAATAAATACAATACATCATTTGTCAATAAAATGAAATCAAATCAGTGGCTGCATATTTGATTTATTTTGTTTAAGCCAAATTTTAAGAACAGTTTTAAAATGAATAAAAGTGCTGCTCTCTCTGATATACACTGCTATTTTATTCGATCTTTCTGCTCTATCACCTCTACGTTATCTATCACCTCTAACCGATGACCATGTCTGTCTTATATTGTCCTTGCCGACAATCACCCATTGTTTGAGGGGTGGTGGTGCAAGATCATGAAATAGTTTAACACACATCAGCATAAAATAAGAAACTGTGGAATGTTAGCAATTTTTGTTGTGCAATACAGTTACAATGATGATAGCTCCTTGGCTTTTTAGCTAAAATTTTAACTGTTTATATATAACATACAATGGTTTTAATGTTGTAATGTTCGTGTGGGACCAGCTTGTAGCACAATAAGATAAGTGAGGTAAATTCATTGTATTCATAAAAAGTTTAGCAGCAGCCATAGGTAACTGATGCCTAATGTTTCTATAAATCCTCAGGCTCGCTTTAGCACTTTTGGAAACCTTCATGTGTTTTTTAAACTTTAAATTAGAGTCAATAATTATACCTAAGTATTTAAAATGAATACTTCTCCATTAACTAAAATATCCGAGCAATGCTCCTCATTTTTCTTAACTGAAAAAAACATTCCCACAGTTTTACCTACATTGAGGGTAAGACATGAGTGATATAACCAGTATGAAACTTATTTGAGTGCAGCAGTAAGTTCGTTAGCAGCATATTCTTTGGTTTTTGCGTGAGTATATGTGTCGTCTGCATACATTTGAACCTGAACTTGTGGACACACTGTAGGCAAGTCATTAATGTATAAACTAAACAAAAATGGTCTAAGAATTGATCCTTGTGGAACTCCAAAATTACAATTGATGAATGGTGAGCAATGCATGCACCATTAATTGTTGTACGTTGCTATCTTAATTTAAATGACTCCATCCATGATAATGCATTAACAGAACAATTAAACCTTGATAATTTAGATAAAAGTACGTTGTGGTTAACATTATCAAAAGCCTTTTTAAAATCAAGAAAGACCGCCCCAACAACTCCACCCCTATCTAGACTGGATTTAATTTGTTCAATAAAGTAACACTTTGCGGTCTCCGTAGAATGACATGCTCTAAATCCAAACTGCATAGAGTGTAATTGAAATTTACCTAAACTTAAATGCTCTACCAGCTGATTACAAACAACCTTTTCAATTACTTTAGAGACAATTGGTGAAATACTGATAGGCCTACAATTCGCCAGATTAGTAGGATCACCAGTCTTAAATATGGGTGTTATACTGCTGACTTCCAGGCACTTGGAACATACGATTGTCTTATTGATAAGTTTACAAGGTGATTTAAAGGTGTGCTAAAAACATTTGCATACTTTAAAAAAAATGCTTTAGCTCTAGAACTCCTGAGTTGACAAACTTTTTAGTACACAAGATTCAGATACTTCAGAAATATTAAAAACAGTAAAATCATAATTTGGCAATGTAATGTCTTTACTTCTTAAACTAAATCCTTGTGCTGAATCATGGACTGAATTTATGAAAAAATTATTAAATAACCTAGCAATTTGATACTTATCTTGAATTAAACGTCCCTGAGATTGTAAATCAATGGCTTTATTATTAATATTTATCTTTTTTTTGCACTTTATTAATATTCTCCCATACTTCCCTACTTTTCCCTTTTGCATTGTTTATAAGATCAATAAAAAAGTTGCTTTCGCTTGTCTTCCTTTACAACTTTATTACGCAGTTGCTGAAAGGTTCTTTTATCATGGGCTAACCCTGATTTAATTGATTTCTTTAGGGCATGATCCCTCTATCTCATTAATTTCCACAATTGTTCATTTAACAAAGGTAAATTTTGCTTTTTTTTTTTTTTAGAGAAGTTGATATTTCTACTAAATTTACTTTTGGTTTTATTAATTTCAGTCATTAAACGCTCAGATGTATCTTCTAGATTATCTGTAGATAATATCTCACTTCAATCTAATTTTTTGATTATTCAAATTAATTTTTAAGCTTTTTTTTGGCATAACATTTAACACATTTCTTTTATCTTGTTGATTACAAGATTATGATCTGATATCCCTGTTAATAAGTTTGACTTTGTTAATCTTTCTGGTTTATTGCTACAGATCAAGTCAATTTGGGTTTCAGATGATGAAGTAATTCTAGAGAGCCCCGAATTAACTGCACTAGGTCAAAACTGCTTACTATTCCCTGAAGCTTTTTCCTATGTAACTTTTCATTTCAATTAATGTTAAAATCTCCAACCAAGATTATTTCTTTTTTTTTGGGTCGAGATCTTTCATGAGGCTTTTACAATTATCATAAACTCCACTCTTTGATGAAAGAGGTCTATATATACCTATTACAGTAAATCGAGATCTATATCCTTTACGGAATTTAAATCTATTTTCGTACATTTAATGCCGTCCTTCACGTACATTAGCAATCCACCACCTTTTCCAAGTTGTCGATCCTTTCTGAAGACTTTATATCCTGGAATGAGATATGCAGTTTTTGGGGATAATTTGGTCAACCACGTTTCCGATAAGCAGAGTAAATCAAGATTTGAGTTCGTAAGTAACTGTTCCACTTGCTCCATTTTTGAGACAACACTTTAAATGTCCAACAAGAAATCCTTTAGGCTTTGAACGCGGATCATATAGTAATCTCTCGTGGTTTGCATTTTTAAATGGTTGAAAATCCTTAATTTCATTGTACGCCCGTAGCTTGAATGTTGCCCTGTAGTGTTTTAAGACCAAAAGGTTGTGCGTCGTTTTTGTTACAATTAACGTTAGGTCCCGGATTTTGATTGCTCGCCAAACGAAGCGTGATGGCCAAGTAGCTGATTGTTCTCCGAAATAGATGAGATGTTTTTCTTTTCTATCAATCATAAATCTTTTGTTGAAGGAGTCACTTTTCCCTCATTTAACATCACGGAGAAACAGGTAAATTGACTTCTCAGATCAAAGGTTGTAACAGCTGCTTGCGTGCCTGTCCACCGCTGATTTGTGTTTGTTTCCCAGCAGCAGCGTGTTGATAGTAGTAAAAGTACCATAATATAACTAGTGATAACACTTTTCTGTATCACATCGCCAACATTTCGACCCTGACTGAATAAGTAAAAGATCAAATAGATACATTGTTTATTTAAAACAGGCCGCGTTTGTACCTGCAGCTCCTGCCCTTCCGCCGTACGTCGCTGCCATACTCAAATGTATGTATATGTAGGTTTGTGAGCTGGGTCTGTTTTACCTTAGTTAATAGTTAATAGTTACATTAAAAAACAACATGCAAATAAAAAGGCATCAGCCTTACGATTTTTTTTGGATCTCTGGGGTGATTATGCATGATTAAAGACACAGCACATTGATTTTATGGCACCAGGTTTAACTTTCACACATTTAGGGCACTCACATACATCAAAAATAAATACAGTTCACAAATAAACATTAGGGAATAGGGATGGTCTCCAAATGGGGTTCTTCAAGATTAAATGATGAATACTTGGGCCTATTGGTATGTGAGTGCCGTTGCAGGCAAGGTTTATATATTTAAAAACCCCTTATAGGATATTGGGGGTCGCGAGTCAGCATTGTTATTTTGGGGGTTGCATGGCTAAAAGGTCTAGGTGATCAAAATGGGATACATTTTTGAGTTGTTTTTTTTAAAGGTTTTTAAATGCTACTAAATGCATTTATGTGTTAGAATATGAATTAATATTCTGTAATATATATATATATATATATATATATATATATATATATATATATATATATATATATATATATATATATATATATTCATATTCGATTAACTATTTTAGTTTTTGTTTTTGTTAAGCCTGAATAATTATTTTATTTTTCCTCTGTGTTTTTCAGCTGTTCCAACCCTAGCTTCATGTTCATCAAGTCTTCCATTTGCAAGTTCCCAGGTGCCATCACAACTCAAGGGGCTTGTAGACAAAATAAGTCTAAAAAAATTCATCTTCGGCCAGGGTTTCAAGGTTTTACGTTTGAAGGACGGTCCCCCTATAAATATCTCTCAGAAAATTTCTGACGCCATGGATGATGAACAAGACTATCATCTCATGACAAATAACTGCCTGCATTTTGCACTGAGGGTACTGGGGGTAAGCCAATGAAAGATTTTAGTACTTTGCTAAATGAGTATGTTACTGATCTCTGAAAAAGTGTTTAATAAGACTCCTTTGCTCTGTTCAGGTTTCACCAGGGCCCATGCAAGAAAGGTAATTCTACAGTTACATAATCAAATTTTTCTTTTTAATTCCACACATTTTATATTCAGTCTTGTCAATTTTTGCAAATCATTTTTTAATAAGAGAAAAAAAATAAAAAATCTGATCTTTATTGCAGCCCTCCACAGGATACAGGTAATACCACTTCCTGTTTTGTTCTGTGTTAGATGTTAAAATGCACTTAAACTTCAGTACCGGGATACAACATCTGAATGATTTCTGGGAATTTGTCTTTTATGCTCTTTTAGGTGTGGACATCAGTATGGAAGATACTACTCCTTTCGCAAACTATAAGGAAATAAATTGAAATGAAAATTAATTACTTTTGTAATCGGTTTCATATTGAGAAAATGGGATTATGTATAACTTTGCTTATATGGGGTGAATAAAAAGGCTTTCCTGGACTTTAGAGTCTTGGTGAACTGGGATTTCACTTTATTGGGATTTTGCTCTATTTTTCCTTATTCCTTCTTTTTTAAGTATTGTCATTTTTGACCTTGGACTAAAAAAACATTTACATGTTGGCTATTACCAAAAAATACTTTGTATGAATCAAAACGATTGATTTTTTTATGGCAAAAATTAAATAAAGATCATCTTCTGTGTTCCATGACGATTGTTTTGAACATTTTTCACTAAATATATCAGAACTTTTTTTATTAGTAATATGCATTGCTAATCACTTCATTTAGACAAACTCATGGAAGATACTACTCCTTTCGCAAACTATAAGGAAAGAAATTGAAATGAAAATTAATTACTTTTGTAATCGGTTTCATATTGAGAAAATGGGATTATGTATAACTTTGCTTAAATGGGGTGAATAAAAGGGCTTTCCTGGACTTTAGAGTCTACATTTTTCACTGTAAATATATCAGAACTTTTTTTATTAGTAATATGCATTGCTAATCACTTCATTTAGACAAATTTAAAGGTGATTTCCGCAGTGTACATTTTTCATTTATTCATTGTACATATTCATTCATTCATTCATTTTCTTTTGGCTTAGTCTCTGATTTATCAGAGGTCACCACAGTGGAATGAACCTTTAACTATTCCAGCATATATTTTGAGCAACGAATGCCCTTCCAGCCACAACCCAGTACTTGGAAACACCCATACACTGACATTCACACACGCACACTACACTATACAGCCAATTTTGCAGCCAAACATCTAGGCCAAATATTTTCCAATGCCAACAAACCATACATCAATGAAAAGCTTATTTACTCAGATTTCTAAAAAATTGACACTTTTGACTTGTTTTATTCTCCATGATGTGTTTTATTAATTTAAAGAAAGCTAAAGTGGATGTGAGGGAAGATAATACGGTACAGTGCATGGTACTGACGCCCATTAATTTTATTTTATACCCCTACGCCTTCCCCTTGGCCCTTGAAACAGAGTGTGAATGGGTAGGGATGGAAATATTCCTCTAGGAAATGGGACAGTAGTACTACACATGCACATGTCATCTTTGCGAGAGCAGTGGAGCAAGTGTTTTCGGTTCATTCACTTGGAAGTTGAAGTATTTTTCACCTCGTTTCGTTGACGGTGCACTCTAAATACTTGCCGTTTAAGAAAACAGAAAAAGCACCCGATGCATGTGCTCCAGCACCAAGACCATTGATACAGTGGTTGCCTACAACAAAAAAGGTGCTGCACTTTACTAATGTTCAAAGCTGAAAAGCATGTTCCGTGTGATTTTTTTCCACACTCAAAGTTGTTTTGTTCTGTATTTGAGTTAACGATCTTTGTTTTTAGTTTTCTCACATGTTGGTGTTACGACTGGTGGATCATGATTTAAGAAGCATCGAACTGTACTGTGTATTAACACAGTGTTCATATTCATGGATGTAATAATAACCACAATAAGCAACATTAACATTTTGCCAGATGTGATGTAAAAAAACCAATTACCTGCCAACGAATTGGCCTATTCTGCCTTCCCTGTTTGTTTAGAAACTAATTTCGAGAGGATCACGTGCTTATGATTACTTGCAGCCAATCTCCCATGGTTATATTTATGATTCACCAATCAGATGATTCCTAAGCCACTATAAATACCCTATGGCTGTTTCTCAATTCCAAGAACGCAGAGAACGGACTTGTGTTCTTGTGGAGAGCGGTCTTGCCAGGTGTCCTCGGAAGAACGAACTCAGGAGACCGCGAGGGCAGAGAACGCGTCCTTTGAGAAATGAGATGCTGCGTTCTTTCTGATGGTCACGTGACGTTCACGTGTTTTAAATGGTAAATTATTTAAACATTACTCCACTCATACAACGATTTATTGTTTTTCCCCTTTTTTTAATATATACTTTGCATAAAAACATTATAAATATTTGTTGCACAATATGAATAAAACAGATTTTAATGCGAATTTCAGCAAACAAACACCCTTAATGTGTTTATTCCTTTATTAAGATGTCCATGGTAATGTTTACTTTCACTGTTTCATTAAGGGAAACTCCTGAGGTAAATAAATCATATTTCTGAACTTTAATAATAAATCTAAATTAAATGCTGCGCTTCCCACCTCCAGTCGCAATGACTTCTGGGACTTCCAGAGCGAGTTCGGTGCTCAAGTCTGCATCGCTGCGTCCTCGATATCAAGATCACATCCGGGATGTTTCACGCGTCCTCCGTACTTGCGGTCTTGAGTATTGGAACTGAACTTAGGCAGCTGATGATGACGTTGCACGAGAACACGAGAACGCAAGACCGCTGAAAAACGCAAATTGAGAAACAGCCAAAGTTCCATATAACAGCCATCTTTGTTTTGAAGAATCCCCCCTCCACCCCTACTCCTATGAGTGGCACGGTAACCCAGTGGTTAGCACAGTTGCCTCACAGCAAGAATGTCACTGGATCTAGTCCTTACCAAGCCAGCCGACGTTTCTGTGAGGAGTTTACACGTTCTCCCCATGCTTACGTGGGTTTCCCCTGGGTTTCCCGGCTTCCTCTCACCGTCCAAAAACATGCAACTAAAGGTAATTGACTAATCCAAATTGGCACCATAGACATGCTCCTACTAAGTAGTTATCTCTTAAGAGCAATCACTATCTGTTCATTAGCTACTACAGCAGGGGAGTTCTCGAGATCTACCTAAGCTCAAACTCCCCTCTCGCCCTGCATCCTAGAGGTAGCCCCGGGCTCGAGGATCTTATAAGCTAAGGGCTCTCTCTTAGGACAGCATGCCAAACACACTTTATAATCAATCATCAGCTAAGTGTGAACTCTTAAAAATGTATTATGGAATATTTTGCAGGGGTTATTATAAGGGACTATCATTATCTTTTTTTTTTTGTTTCTTTGATCATGACCATCATACATTAACAATGTTATGAATGTTTCCCATACACCAAATATACAGCAAAAGAGAATCGGGACACCTGACCCCATCAAGTGAATGCACGACCCAAGGGGGGTACGTGGAAGGGCTTAGAATTGGGATTGGGAAGTAAATACACAGGATGCAAAACCTTGATGTTTTTGACAATATCATTGAAACGAGGGAAAGTGGAATCTGCTGAACTAATGAAACTGATTTCTGTTTCTCGGAGTCATTCTCGTTAACAGCACAGATGTCAGTTCCTCCTCCCGTCCAATCCATCATGAAATCATTCACCACCACCAGACCTTATCATAAAACACACACATTCACACGCAAGTCCACCCACAGAGACCCTCATTTGGTTTCACTTTTTCCAGGCAGGAATGACTGGCACGTCCACGGACACACCCGGCGAGACTCTTCAAGCCGCAGCTCGCAGGTCCTTTTATCTCGAGCGTGTGTGTTTTATATCTCCTCTTCACCGCATCAGCGCTATTCATTGCATCCAGACACGGTTAGATTGGATCCTACAAAACCCAATGCCCCAGGCTGCCATAGAAAGACCAAATACCAGCAGATTCCTTTTGCTTTAACCCTTTCAAGAGATCTGACTGAAGTTCTGCTTTGTAGTCGAGCCTTTTTTTTTTGCTTAGTTTGTAGGCCCCAAAGGGAAAGTGTTTCATTTCCAGGTCTGTATTATTCCTGAATGTTTCCAGAGGGCAGAATCAGAGAAATCGGGTGCAGAATTCGGGTGGGACAGATGGATTTCCATATATACACGACGGGGCCGCCTGGTTATTTCCGCAGCGCTCCTCATGGGAATCGTGCACGGAATTTTTATTCTTTTGTTTTGGCTGGAATTTCAAAGCACAAAACATGTGGTAGTCATTCCCGAACGGGCTCGGAAGTTCACTGTCCTAATAACGGGCAGTTAAGACAAACAAACCCCTAGAGTAATGAAAGAAAGCAGCCGTCCACTTAAAGCAGGGCCAGCATTCATTTCCCGGTCAGGAATGGAGAATTAGCGGAGCTGACAGCCATGAGTGCTGAGTCCGAACAGGAACGTGAATGATGACTTTGATGGAGAAATAATGGAATTATAGTCATGTGATCCCTTTGAAGAAGGAAAAAGGATAATGTATTGTACTGTACTTGTTTACATCGTCATCACATGACTTTAAAGTGCATTTGTAGGCTACTTCTACTTTTTAAAAGCATTGATTGTGTAAATATTCTTCCTGTATGGATTTTTTAAGCCTTATGATGAGCGCTGTGTCCAACCAAAAGGTAAATCTCAAAATTCCAACCTTTATTTTTGAGCAAAGAAGTATACTCAGTAGGGTTGGGCATCTAAGCTATAATGCCGATCTGATACGCATCTCGATACAAAGAATACGATCCGATATATTAGCGATACATTTGTGACATATTGCGATGCAACACGATACGATTCACACCCATATCATGATACGTTGCGATAATTCAGCACTAACTAATTAAATCAAGTTTATGAGATTATGTAAAAGAGGATGCTGTGCCATTGAATGAGTTTGATTATTTATAAACCAAGCAAAACCAAGACTTTTTTTACAAACTGGCTCTTCTCTCAGAGCCAGAGTGTCAGTTTACAGTAGAGGGCCATTTTAGAACATATAGCACATATTATTTAAGTATTTTCAAGATAAACAGAATGTATAAGTGCAATATATATTAAAAATATATATATATATATTTGCACTCTTTCAACATAAAGGTTTACCATTGCACAACAAAAATTGTAATTTAACTTTTCAACTATGAAAACAAGTTTTACAAAGATATTTTGCCACTGAATATTCAAAACTTAAGGTGGTGAACTAGCAGTGTTATGCTGCTTTGAATCATCACTGTCACTGTAAACAACAGGCCAATAAAAGTATAACAAACCAGCAATCTTCTTGCTGTGAGGTGGTCAAACTACCCACTGTGCCACCGTGACACCCATTATTTTTATCATTATTATTATTAATATTATTATTATTATAATTAAATAAAAATTAACAGGAGGAGGTGTTTAAAACCTTCGTTCTCCGTGACACTAGGCTGAATATCTTTGCAGATGAACAATGCAATAGCATCCGTTATTGGCGTAGAGCGAGCAGAACTGTTGCGCACGGAAAAAAAAACTTGCAATGCTTTTCTCACCACTTTTGGAGCTGGTTGAAGCAGTGCGAAAGCCGGGGATGCAGAAACACTGGAAGATGCTTTCACAACAACACCGTGGCGCCGCTTCAAGTGAGATTTCAGATTAGTCATACTGCCCGCGTATTTTACAGATGCGCGGCACATTTTGCAAATTGCATCTGTCCTGTCATGTCGTCCATCCTTAAATCCATAATGTTGCCATACTTTAGATTTAAAACTCAGTGGGGACTAAAATGTTTGTTTTGCTTCTCGCGCTTTCTGAGGGCGCACCACTAGCTTCATCCGCACACCTGATACACTGAGTTGTAGTGAAAGTGTACACATCCGCAAATCCGTTGCTAAGGCTTACTTTATGTAGGTCGATTAAATTATGCGCCAAAACCAGGTTGACAACACTTGTTAATAAATAAAAAATACATTCTATATTAAAATATAAGCTGTATCTCGGAAAAATCGATGCATCTCGCAAAAACCGATGCATCTCGATTTGCTTCCAAAATTTCATTCATCCTCTGCTGCTCAACCGATGCACTCGCATCGTGCACGCGCATGACCGCGTATCGATACATATCGATGAATCTTCCCATCCCTAATACTCAGTGGTTTACTGTCCCCTCACAGCAAGAAGGTCACTAATTCGAGTTCGGGGCTCAGCTAGTTTGCATTTCTGTGTGAAGTTTGCATGTTCTCCTCGTGTTGCTGTAGGTTTCCTCCAGGTGTTCCGGTTTCCCCCATAGTGCAAAGACAAGCGCTATTGGTGAATTGAATAAACTAAATTGGCTGTAGTGAGTGTGTGTGTGAATGAGTGTGTATGGATGTTTCCCAGTACTGGTGTAATGGAGGTCAGCTAGTAAGTGCTGTGCAGGTAATCCTCACTCCTCTGACCTCTAAAGGTGCTCTAGCGACAGATGCAAGAGGCCATTGTCTTTAGCCTCCTTGGTAGAGCAACCAATTCCCATGCGGAAGGTCATCGATTCGATACCAGCTCAGAGCGGGTTGGGTGGTGTTAGACCGGCGAGGTTACATTGGTGCCGTGACCCGGATGGGAGTGAGGTTTAGGGGGGTGAGTGTGACGGAGGCCAGCTAGTGTGTGTTGTGTAGGTAAACCTCACTCCTCTGACCTTTAAAGGTGCTCTAGGTGCGACAGATGCTAGAGGCCATGGTCTTTAGCCACCTTGGTAGAGTACCCGACTCCCATGCGGAAGGTCGGTTACACTGGGTTGCAGCTGGAAGGGCATCTGCTGTGTAAAACATGTGCTAGATAAGTTGCCGATTCATTGACCCATGATAAATAATGGGACTAAGCTGAATGAAAATGGATGGATATGGTTTTCCTGCATAATATTTGATTTCATATTTGATTGTCCATCTTTGGAGTAGGCAGAGCTAATGATTGCTTTTGGTGCTTGTTGCAGTTCTCTAATTGGTGGAATATCTGTATGGCATCATGGGTAATGTAGTTTTTTCTGCTCAGATTCTGGAATAAACATGATTGTTGTAAAAATATGCTGAATTAATGCAGACAGATGGGTTCTACAAAAGCATGAACAAATCGATGAACAGCCTCGAAGTTCACAACAGGTATGTTTTTTTTTTATTCTTATCAATTATAGTTAAAAAAAATCTATTTGGTAAATGAATGAGGGATTTTACTTCCAGAACTCTGATGCACTCACTGCATGTATGTGGCATCCTATCATATGATGATTAAATTACAGTAATTAATGCTTATTTGCTTAATTTAAAAAAGACATTTCTGCAACAATAACACAGGCTACCAAACAAAAATATGTCCATAACAAACATCTTTTATTATTTATCGTGATCTTTTTAGGATTATTTTCCAATACTAATTTCTTTTTTACCCCTTAATAGCTACATCGGATGTAAAAAAAACATTATTATTATAAAAAAAAAATAATAATAATAAAAAACGCTCTTTTTGAGTACCTGTTGTCTTCTATCCTGCGCATGCGCATTGTAGTCATGCTTCGTTTGCGACTGTTTGAATCTTTGGTGACATGGAAAGCACACCACAACTCGTCGAGTTAAAGCTCACCGAGTAAGGATAAAAAACGTGATACTGCAAAACTATGGTAAGAAAATATGTTTATATATCTTTATAGCTAGATTATCTATCTTTATAGACTAGATTATCCAATTCACGAGTAAATAAATTTTGTGACCCGATTCTTTTTTTTTTTTTTTTTGTGAGCCGATTCTTTCTAATGAATCACACACCACACAAACGGCTTCTAATTTATGAACAAACGATTCTTATGATTCAATTTGACACGCCGAGCTATTTTTTATTTTATTTGAATGAATAAATTACTTTTACCAGTCTCTTAACGATGAATAAGAAACATAACGTTAGTGCATAACTATTACAATGAATAAGATACGTTCAAAAAATGTCTTCAAGTCTTGTCCAGGCCTGACGAAAACTTTAGTGAATCGGCTTGGTTACTGAATCAACTGACTCCCAGTCACTCATGAGGGAGATATTTTGCTCACCTTACGTTATAAAGATCTACTAAAACATTTCATATTTAAACAATTTCAGTGTATTACTATGAGGAGAACACGAATAACTAACGTTTTATTGTCCAAAATTATTATTTATCAATATTGAAGTAAAATGGTTCATTATTTGATGATTTAAGCTGGTCTACTGTCATAATGTAATATGTGAGTAAATTATATACTGCACAGAATATAATGTCTCTTAGCGCTTTTCTGTTAGGATCTAGGGACAAATATTAATTTTGGCTCATCCAGGCCAAAGCCAGTGAGTAAATTGATATGCTTACATGCTTAAAAATTGATTGCTCTTAGATGTTTTGAAGCCTGTCATTAACAGCTGTATGTCGTGTTAATGCCTCCAGATGGAGAGGTTTGGCCTGGGATCCGCTCTAAAAAGAGAGAAAGAAACACTTGCATACATACAGTATATGAAAAATGCTTATTTCCGACACAACTGTCCAAAACCCCTAAAGTAATTCTCTCTCTCTCCAGTGGTTTCCAACTCCATCATTAAAATTCCCCAGAGTCGCTTCGGAGCAGTTGCTCTTCCACAATGACCACTAGTTTCTCGAGCTGTGACGTCAAGGGAAGTGGGACAGAGGAATTCTGGGTAAAGGGAGAGGTGCCTGAACCACTGAGGTATTTACACGCTCACACGTTCATCTCTAGACTCACACACACACATTAGAAACTATTCACAAAACAGAGCTCTATGTGCTTGTGTTGGAAGAAATGAGTTTGGGTTTTGAAGACGGGGTTCTGGTCCAACTGTGATCCATTTTGGAGCGTCTAAATACAAAAGTTTGACATGTTCATGCAGTCTGATGTGCTCTTGGCAGACGCCGCTGGGACACACCGCAGAGTTGCTGAATTACACTGCTCTTTTCTCCTTGTTTTGACATTAAGGAAGTAGTTCATGCAAAAAATGGAAATCGCGAAATCATTTACTGGCCCTCATGCTGTTACAGAGCACAAAAGGAGTTTTTGAGGATGTTTTCAGCCTGTTTGCATAATTTTGTTATGGTTTAAGGCTGTGGTATAAAATTAGTCCATATATAGAATGCTAAGTGTAAGTTGATGCCTTCATTCATTAAGACCCATTAAGTTGATCGATAGTTTAAATAAAGACAGTGATCACTTATTAGGATCGACTCATTTTTCATGTATAACCAGGGGATTTGGGGTACAACGGAGTTTAGGTTAGATCCAGAGTGCAGTTTATTAGAGAATATACATGCTTGCAGTGGTCAAACAGGAACAAATGGTATCATGAGGATAATCCAAAGTCATAATCAGACGAAGAGGTCGGTACAGGCACCAAACAACATAAGCAAGCAAACAAGGCAAGAGTCAAGAAACTAGTCATGTGACGTTGTGCACCGAAGCTTTGAAGCATGTATCAAAAAAATGATACATCTCGCAGTAAAGCAGTGTACCTGAGCTTGATTCACTTAATCACATGATCAGTGACATCCGAAGCTTCATTTTCACCGATACCCACGTGACTGCTTCGAATTTTGATTTAAAACATTTTGTTTTAAACACCCTCATGGGTTTGTAAAGTGTATAGCGAGAGATTAGGCGTCGATTACATACATTTTCACAGTTTCAAAGCGCTGCACCAGTCCCCTGCACCAGTAATTAAACTAAAATACAATAGTAATTCATAGTAAAAAGCTTTTGAACAATACTAAAGCTTATCAGTGTATTATTTACTATTTTTTTGTATTACCTATTTTTTAAAAATACCACAGCATGTTGTAATATAGTGTATAGCGGAGGCCAGCTGACGAGTGCAGCGCAAAAGCCTCATTCCATAGCCTCTCCTTAGAGCATTTGCCTCCCATGCAGGAATCCCTGGTTCGATGTCTGCTTAAAACAAGTGGGTGTAGGACCAGTTGGAATATAATAAACATAAATATTTTTGAATACATTTTTTATTTTTACTACAGTCGTCAGTGGTGTATAACATTTGTTATATGTAAAAAAAAAACTACATTAGTTGTGTAATTTGTTTATATTACTACTGTTGTATTACTACATGAATGAGTTGATTGGTTGCAACGCAGTGCTTTCCCACACTGTAACCAGTAGGGGTCCTCATCAAGCTAGGGATTGTTGACGTGAAACTGACGTTTCGAAACAGTGTCGAGATCCTGAAGCGCAAGTGTTTTGTAACGGTGGTGGGTAGTAATAACTAAGTTTATATATAATTTGAATGAAGAAAAATAAAAATAAATTTCAAATTTCAAAAACCAGTTTTGGTGGGATTCGAACACGGGCCCGTCTGCACCACAGTCCAACGCTCAGGTATTAGGTATCAATATTTTTCATTAAACTTTGGGCGCCAGACAAGATTACCTTGCCAAAAGGAAAAACATTTACTAAAACCCTGGTTAGCCACGGCCGGCATTCAACCACCATACACAATGAAGAAGAAAAGGATAAATAATAACAACGCAACACACTTTAAATTAAATCAACTGTTGTATTTTTAACACCCAGTACAACAAATATATTTACAAAATATATCTAAATAATAACTAGTTCTTTTCACCACTGTTCAATCTTGGTTAACGATTTTTAACAACAAAAAAATTATCACTGCTTAGATAAGTCAATAAAATAAAAGAAAGAAAACATCAAACAAACAAACAATCAATCAAACAAACAAACAATAATAACGTGGCTGAGGTAACAGAAACCAGAGAGAAAGAGAAATGTAAAGAAAGTTTGTGAAATTGAGTTGCAATGGGTGTGGATTGTATGGGTGTATGAATGAATGTGAATGACCTAAATAACTGACCCGGCAAACAACGCTGATTCGGTACAGGTCCACCTTTGCTTTCGATCCCCATAAGATCCTGCAGACCCCTCGCATTTAATCGCTAGTGTAGTTTTTTGGTCAGCCTGTCCACCATCACTTTCACACCACAGTAATTATCGCCACACCTCCATCTTCAAAGCCAACAGCTCTTCACCTTTGTATCTTTCTTGTTTCTCGTCTTTTCTCCCCCACGATTTCACCACCAACACACAAATAAAAAAAACAGCAAAGAAAACAGCAACTCCAACAGCAGCTATAACAACAAAAACAACAACACGGAGCAACCCTCAACACCCCCTTTTATGGTCTCCTATTGTGTACCTGACCTTCCGCTTCCTCCTGACCCCAGAAGTAAGGTTTTGGAAGCTCAAGAGAGGGCAGAACAGAGCAGCGCCTCCTAGTGGCACTTTGAGAAAATGGGAGAACATTTTATTCGCCACAGTTTCTAAACACTGCACCAAATCATGATTAAAAAAATCCATGTCACGTGACTAAGGTGATTCGAAACACACAGGTAACATGACTAAAGTGTTTTGAAACACCAGGTCATGTGACTAAAGCGATTTAAAGCATCGACCATTTCAGAAGCATTTCAAGACCTGTTAATCTGCATTTGACTGACAGGGTCAGAATAATACTCTGTCTCATACAGCCTTGTAGACCGTGCGTGTGCACATTGTTACTGTGCTGCAAATGGCTTTTGGGTTCGAATCCTGACTTGTATAAATACTTCAAAATTATGATTTTATGTATTTTAATAATGTTACTGTTTTATGGTGTAGTCTTGATAGGATAGAGCTGCGAATATGCCATCAATATAGCATAATATGTGTAACACTGTATAACAATAATTAATATTTTTACAGTACTGTGATGGTTGTTGTAGGCATAAACGTTAATAAAATACAATAAATTTGAAATAAGGAAATAATGAATAAAATAAATAATTCTCGTTAACTTCCAGCTGCAAGCGTATCTAATCTGGCAACAACCCTTCAAAACATTTGCTTCGACTGTGTCAGTGTTTCATAAAGCCTCGCTTTGCCCACCACTACATCAAACTCTGAATTGAAAAGCTTCCAGTAACAAACTTTTTTCCGATACAATTGAGTTGAAAGGTTTACCGGTTCAGAAAGCTTAATTTCACCGTCACTACAGGAAACACAGAAAGATTAAACAAGGAGAACACTTAGTAGTGTTACAGCAAACAAGACTCAGTAATGTGTGTGTGAAAATGTAAGTTGTACAAATTGTCTTGGTATTTAGTCCTTACAAGCTTTGTTTGTGTGTGTGTGTGTGTGTGTGTGTGTGTGTGTGTGTGTGTGTGTGTGTGTGTGTGTGTGTGTGTGTGTGCGCGCGCAATCATCTGTAATCCAGAACTAGTGTATGTGAGGTGCATGATGGTAGTTGTAGTGCAGTTGCAGAATTGTAGTTCAGGTGGTAGTAAATGTCTTCCAGAAATCTATACGGGCTAGACTGCTGGTGATCGTGACAGCACGCATGTGGTTTTTATTAATATTTAATATTAAACTAACTTAATCTGCACAAAAGAAAAAATAATAATTGCATTCTTTTGAAATATCTAAACATTTTAATTCAAAATGTACATAATATGAGAGGAAAAACTGACCCAAAAGAAAGATTTTGGCCAAAATAATTTTATCTTTTCATATTGGCAGATATTTCCAGTTAAATAAAACTTAAAAAAAAAAAAATTTATTTTCATTTACGTGCACTTTAGCCATTTTTCCCACTTATATTTTGAATATCATTTGTTGTGAATGTGTTTCAGGTAAATATTTTTTCTTGAATATTTTACATTTGATTTTTCCTTGTTCCGTTGATGCATCTTTCCAATTTAATGTAGCATAAACATTTTATTTATAGTAATTCAAGCTTATAATTTCTGTAATATTTTAACAAATGTATTTTCTTTGTGCTAATGGCATATCTTTTCTTTTAAAAATAGTAAAAACATTTTATCTCATCATTTTTTTTTCTATTTTGATTTACATTTATTTAAAACATTTTGCAGTGTGAATCAAAGTCTAGTTGCTGCTGCTATCTGCAAATTTCCTATAGCTTTACATAATGTGATCCTGATGCATGGCCATGTAGACAAAGGCTTTCTTCCTGTCACAGTGACATGTGTGAAACAGCTTTTCTGCCTGTTAGTTTGA
This sequence comes from Danio rerio, assembly GCF_052040795.2. NCBI lineage: Eukaryota > Metazoa > Chordata > Actinopteri > Cypriniformes > Danionidae > Danio > Danio rerio. Next base: position 6,805,461 of record NC_141045.1, on the reverse strand, counting down.
CGGCATGTACAGTGATTCATGCTGATGTTTATTTATGTCCATGTAGCAGTTTTTTGACCTCCTGACCTCGGCTATCTTTTCTGATGGGCACGGCTGTCACATTTCCAGTCTGATTCCCAACCATCAAAACACTTGACCAGAGCAGCTAATGCAAGGTGGAAGTCTTCAGCCGTGGAGCGAAACAGACCATAAATCTGTGCATCGGGTAAAACACTCAACACCCGTTTACTCGGGTGGATTCTTTATTGTCTGAGGCGTCAAATCTCTCCAAAGCTTATCACAAAAAAAGCATGAGAAAATAAGGCAGAAAACAAGACAATAGATGCATTTCCACTGTCACGTACAGGGATTTTTAAAAAATAAATTAATCTAATTTACATTTAGTCATTTAGCACACACTTTTATCCAAAGCGACTTACAATTGAGGAGGCATTCGCTGATTCAGCAAAAAGAGGCAATACACATATATAGTGCTAATTATACAAAGGAACTGGTAGTGTTCAGAGAATTAAGCAGTAGAGTAAGGATGGGGAGCGTGTTTTTTATAGAGAGAGTTTCTATAGGGGGTTTGTCAGGCCTGCTCATCTGTATGAAGCACACTTCATAAATTCACAGTTTTTTTTTTTCTAGAGAGATATGGAGTGATAGTTAGAAAGTGTCTGGTGCAAATGTGCAAAACTACTGCAAGTGTCTCTTAAAGTGTCAAAGACGAAAGAGTGTGTTTTCTACAGGGGGTTTGTCAGCTGTGTGAGGCACACTCAGAATGAAATAATCTTAAAAAACGAAAATCATTAAGCGCATTTCTAGCCGCCTTTCAACTGCACACGACATTTGGACTCGACTGTTGGAATACGCCCCCTTGTGGCAGTCGCACAGACTTTTCAGTTCTGACGTGCACCATGGGAGAGAAACTGTTCTCGCAGTGTCCGAAATAAAGGAGTGCAAAAGCAAGAGCCTTTATTCTCTTTGCGAGCACCACGATTGAATGAATGAATGAATACTAGAAACTCATAGACCACTAAGAATATTGGCGACAAAATAAAATATTATATTTGTATTACTTTATTACATACACTTATGAATATAATTTTTTTTTTAATATAGACTTTTTCTGATTCAAAAAAAAAAAAAAACTAAAAAAAAAACATTTCTCATCTTGCGCACACGGACCTGCTTGGACAACACTGGAATACATCACATCTGGTCAGCCGGTCGTATACGGTCCAGTCGCAGGAGTTCAAATATTTCAACGGATCCGCAGCCCAATTCGAATCCGAATTTTCTGCATACGGAGATGATCGGAACTCCACGCAGCTTCCTGACCACTCTCCATTGGAAATAAAAGACTTCCAGTCTGTCGCTTGTTGTTTGTTGTGTGCAGTGGAAAGGAGGCTTCTGAAATAACATTCAGATTGGTAGGGGGTTGCAGGTGGTGTTTTACAGAGTGCACGTGACGTGTCTGAAGACTTATTTGAGGACCTGGAGGGAAACATGCCATGTCAGTGAGATTATTCGCTTGTTTGCGGGGTTGCCGGGAGTCTTCCGCAAATGCATAGAGACTCCCATAATTTCCAGGAGACTTGAAATGTCTAAATATCACGTTTAACAACAATAGTGAGACGCGATCCAGCGGTACATCCCTGATAAAGTGTCTGACGTGCACTGCTCACTGGAGCTTAGACGAGCACATGACAGTGTGTGTGTGTGTCTGTGTGTGTGGTCACGTGATGCGCCATTTCAGAGGACGGAGGGCTGTTCAGAAATGCTGGGTATAACGGTGTGGATGATTTTAGGTCTACAATGCCATTTTAACACTAAGGGCCTACTCGCACTATGCCATCCGTACCGTGCCCAGGCCCGTTTCCCGGATCGTTTGAGAAGTGTGAGTGCGCTGAATCGGGCTCAAGCATGGTTCACTTGGCCGGACCTGGCCCGATTGGAAGAGGTGGACCTGAGCGCGGTTCACTTGGGCTTTGGCGCGGTACGTTTGTAGTGTGAGTGCAAAATGCGCCAAAGCCCGAAACTGAAAGCGAGACGAGACTTTTAAGGGACTGTTTCATATGAATTTATTAATCATTCTTACTGTTCAGTAAACGCAAACTGCCGTAGTTTATTAAAGACACAAACCCCTCACTGCACGACAGCTGCGCGCCTTCAGCAGACCTCCTCATTCCTGCAGCACGAAAGCTTTATGATTGTTTATCAGCGCCAAAAGTGGCGGATCTGTTCGGCGAAATATCTGACTGCGTGTCACCGCATCCCTAAGGACTGTTTGGCGAAATATTTGACTGTGTGTCACTGCATATCAAACGACTGACACGATATAACTAGAGAAATCTCCACTGTGCTGCTGAGTGAAAGCGTTTCTCACTGAACAGTACAGCAGCGATGACGTAAGCGTGCCGAGGCCCGATTGTGGTGTGAGTGTGGGCCTTCGGGTGAGACGGGAGGGGGGGGACAAGCGTGCTTTGGCCCGGTTCGAGGCAACTGTACCTAGTGTGAGTACGGCCTAAGACGTATTAGTGTAAACAGGGCCTGAGTGTGTATTTTTCGCGAGCGGGTTTGCGACGGGGTCGGAGGATCGGCGATGCCGGCTCAGCATTGGTGTTGTTTATTGGCCATCGGTGATGGATGATGGCATCGTCTATCGGCCCAACCCTTATGTCGATGATGGAGTTCACATTTGTTTTGCTGTAGTATTCACCTTATTCTTCGTGTAAGAGCAGGTGGAGCCATTTGAATCTTTTTGGCTTTCTTTTTGGATTCATTTTCAGACGTTATAACAGCTTGTTATGCTGATTGATGCTGCAAACTGATATTTTCTTATTTTATTATTCTACTTTGTTTGTATAGTTGAGCAAACACCTTCTTGTAGAGCAAGTAGTTTGACCGTTTTCTGCCATTTATTATTCCTAGTCATTTTTCCTATAGGCATCTGAATCGGACGTTCTGAAACAATTGCGAAAATGGGTGCACTTCCACATTGCAGAATAAGGTCGATAATGTTCATTCATTTACACTGCTGATTAATTACATTGATCACACTTGCTAAAGAAACATGTCCAATGAATGAGCTAATGTGCAGTAAGGAAGACCGTCATCCTAAAAACACTCAAAATGGATTTCCACAACTCAGAGAGGTGGAAGTGTTGAGCAAACTGTTTTATCTGTCCAGATTGTGAATGTAAGACACTTTAAAGTGAAGAAGCCCGGAGCCAAACTGGTGAAGTGCAGCGTTTCAAACACACTCGTCAGTTTGTCTGCTGCCAAATCGTCATGTTCATCCTTTGGTACAAACTGTTTCTCCATCATTAATTTTATTTTCACTTTTGAGTCTTGCCAAGAATGTGGCGTTCTCAGAGACGAATGTTTCTTACGCTATGGCTACATCCCAATTGGCATGATTGAACGGTAGACGGCAAGTAGGAGAGTAATAAGAAAGCTTTTTGAAGTACATAATCATGTTATCATTGCACGCCATATCAAAAATACTTTGTCACCATCAATGTACAATGTTCAACACCCTATGCTGTGTATAATTTAAAATATGTAATGTTTTAGTAAAAATATACAGAATTGTTTGTTTGCAAGCACAATTATACCTGATTCACAGTTAAAGGGGACCTAATATGCAAAAATCTATTTTATAAGGGGTTTAAATACAGTTTTGTGGCGACAGTGTAAGAACACAGTGAGCTGCTAATGGTAAACATCGATTGATTTAAATAACTATAATCACACTTGATAAAAACAGTCTGGATAAACACTTTGATTGACATTCTCCCTTTTGTATGTGTTATCAAAGGGGGAAAGCCCCGCCCACTAGTGACCGTCTCTCTCTCATAGGAGGTTAGCCTTGTTTTTGAATCCGCCACACTATGCTGACAGTCATTTGTAGCTCCGCCCTCTTTTGAAAACAGCTCAATTTCATTTTAATTTAAAGCGACAGTTACAAAAATTGCACAATAAAAAAAGATTAAAAAAAGCCTAAAAGATAAAAAAAATTAAAAAAGATAAAAAAAAGCCTAAAAGGGGCAGTTTCAAAGAGTTATAAAACATTATTTGTGTGGTATTTTGAGCTGAAACTTGACATACATTGTGTAAAAAAGGTATAATAAATAAAAACAGTAAAAGTTAATATATATATATATATATATATATATATATACATACATATATATATATATATATATATATATATATATATATATATATATATATATATATATATATATATATATATATATATATGGAATTTGACTTTTAATTTATCAAAGTCGACGTTGACTAGTCGCAGGTGACATCATCAATAAAACACAAATAAATTTGCTTCAAGATGCAAATGTTTTGCAAAATGCCACAATTTGTGATTTATTTGCAGGAAATATATACACATGCCGTTTTACAGCTCATAACACGTTGCAAAAACAATGCAACATTACCAATGACTAATTTTAGTGCAGAACAACTGCATTGTCAACACTCACATTTCATTAACATTGCAACATTAGCACCCGGGCTAATTTTACTGCTAAATAAATGCAGTCAACACATTGATCACTGCATGTAGTTCAGGTCAAAAAACATGTGATCTGCGCAGCGCAACTAGTCGACGTCAGTCAAAAAGCGTCATGGAAGAGCATTTAATTCGATTAGTGAGTGCAACCGCTAATATATACATATATGGATTACATAAATTCCCTCTGTGACATCTCATACTTGACATTTAATTTAATACATATAGGAAAATATTAATTTTTACACTATAATATTTATCTACCATAAATATTTAAAAAATGTCAAAAAATTATAGAATTTAGTATGTGGTAAAATTGTTTAATATTTAATTTCAAATCTGGTAACATTTATTATTATTATTATTATTATTATAAACATTTAATTTCTTTTTCACTTTTTTATTTAACATTTTATTTAATTTTTTCAAGGAATAATAGACAAATTTGTCCAAAAAAATAATTCTCCACCTTCAGTTTACTTTTTATTGATGTTGTTGTTTAAATCCTCTGGGCTGAAGGTTTGCTAGTTTCCCCAGTCTGACTCATTTCAAGTATCTGAGGCTCTTGGATCGAGTCTGATCTGGTTTACAGGAATGGCTGTTTGGCTCAGGACATCCAATGTCTAATGACTCCCAGATGGGCTCTTCTGGACCCTGATGGGCCACTCAAACTGGGTCATCCTTCAACTAACTTCTTGATCTCATTGTGTAATTTACTCAGATACTCAAGAATGGACTGCGGTGAACAAAACATTTATCTCCTCTACTTTGTGTATTATTACATATTATTGTATTGGATAGATATTCTGAAGCTATACAAGCATATTACTTTTTAAGTATGTGAAACATATATCACAGTTAAAACCTATCAAAACAAGTTGTGTTTCAATTCTGTTTATGAAATAGTTGTGTTTCTGAAATGCTTTATCTACAACCAACAGGCATACCATGTTTAAAGTCACTTGATGTTTGGTTTTAACTTCAGCAGTTCTTTATGACCACATCTACATGCTTAAATTCACGTAGTTTCTGCGATGTAATTGGCTGATAGATATTTGCATTAAAACCTAATAAAATGGGCAGTATGTTTACTATTTGACCTAGTCAGAAAATATGTATATCGTAATCAGTGCATATGTCATACACATGGTAATATTTGTGTGCTATTCTGAACTTATTTTCTGGAAGTTGATTCTGAGATTACTTGAAAACATCTTTAAACTGTCTGATTTATCCATTAACCTGACATCTGCCAAAGCAAGACGCATTACGTAATGTTGTTTTATGATTTCTCTGTAGTAGTATTTTCACTTCCTATCCTGACAGGGATTCTGGTTTGGCTTTATTTTCTCAATAAATGTATCCAACTTCTTACTCTATAACTAAATATGCACTTTTTAAAATTACTTCTCATTTCTTCTCAACAGGAGATCTTAAAATAATTCTGCAATTTAAAACAACAAATTTCAAAAGGGTTTGTTTGTAGAGAAGCATAATATTAGCATTATCTTGTCTTTCTGAGCGTCTTGTAGTCACTACAAAAAATGATAGATTCAGGCAAACATCACAGTTAACTAACCATTTACTTGCCCTCAATAAGTGCCAAACCTTTCTTTTCTCTGCTGAAGATATTTTGAAAAATATTTAGTCCTTGTAGCCTTTGACTTTGTCTTTACTTTTCTGTAATACCTACTCTGGGGTGTTTCCCAACACCATTGTTAACCAACTAAGGTCGCAAGTTCCGTTGTTACAAACATAGTTTGTTGATTTGCCATTTCCCAAATGCGTCGCCCCAATGAATATTCGCAAACTGCGTTGCAAACTTGAGCTGTAATTAGAAACATAGTTCCTGGCTGTGTTCTATTCCCACTTATGTTCCCCCTATGCCCTATTAATTTAGAACATTCTAACATTCAAAGTTGGAATTATTAAAAATAAAAAAGCATTAAAGTCATCTCTCTTAGATGTAATTTGCTTTCAAAGTAGTTTTACAGTTCAGTTTTAGGGATCTTCATGTTTACAATTTCGTTTATAATTTGAACAAAGAAATAATGGAGTTCTTCTCTAAAGAAGTTTTTACTCCGCCCTGTTTAGAGCATCATTATGAGCATTTTACGTTATAACTAACATGGTTCAAGCAATGTCTGTGACAGAGAAACTATGCGTTTTGGGAAACATTTAACACTACATCGTTCTTTTCTCAAACGATTAATCGTACTATGATGTTTCAGCCGCGAGTTACGTCAATGTTGAAACACACCCCTGGTTGATATTTCTGGATATTAAATGTAACAACAAGGTATTGAGATCACTATACTAACAAAAGAATATTTTTCTCTTCCTGTTAAAAGAAAAGCTTTATCTGAGAGATATTCTAAAGCGGAGACTATTGAAGTTAGAAAAGATCCCTGTCATTTTTCTTGTTACCCAAAATGAAAGAAGTACATTTCAAAACAATTAATGACATTTATCCACATAATGAATTCCTTAGATTAAGATTTTATTTAGACCGTAATGCTTGTATTTTCTGTTTAAAAGATATTAAATCTCAGAATTTTTTTTTTTTAGTTCTATTGTTCTACTGTACCTTTTGGGACAGATATTGTATGAGTGGTTGATGACAAAAAAATGTAGTACCTGCGTTTGACTATCACATTGTGAAATTTGGCATTTTTATGAAAAACAAAGAAATTAAATTTCTGTGTAATAATATGTTGATTGTAGCTAAATTTTACATTCACAAATGTAGATTTGTTAAAGTTTCTCCTTGTTTCAAAGCATTTAAAATAGATTTTAACATTTTATTCATTCATTCATTTTCTTTTCGGCTTAGTCCCTTTATTAATCCGGGGTCGCCACAGCAGAATGAACCGCCAACCTATCCAGCATGTTTTTACACAGCGGATGCCCTTCCAGCCGCAACCCATCTCTGGGAAACATCCACACACAGTCATTCACACTACGGACAATTTAGCCTACCCAATTCACCAATAGCGTACGTCTTTGGACTGTGGGGGAAACCAGAGCACCCGGAGGGAGGGAGAACATACAAACTCCACACAGAAACGCCAACTAACCCAGCCCAGGCTTGATCCAGTGACCTTCTTGCTGTGAGGCGACAGCACTACTGCGCCAGTGCATCACCTATAACATTGGATTTTATATAAATGCAAAAAACAGGTAAAAACAAAAGGTGCCTCAAAGCCCTCTAAACATTTGTCAGCTTGACTGCCCCCTCTGAATGATTATGTATTTTCTTTTGTATTTTCTTTTCTTGTGTTATTATTATTTTGCACTACGTTGTTTATTATATGCTGCTTGGATATAATGTTATATATGTTTAACAATGGAAGTTAAAAATGCCTGTTTGTTATTTGAAGGTTAAATAAAGAAAATTAAGTCTTTCAAAGTCAATGGCTATAGAGATTAATCATTTTTCAAAGTATCTTCTTTTGTGTTTATCAGATAGTGAATGGTGTATGACGGAATTTCCGTTTTTGGCTGAACTTTATCCCTTTGTACATTAAAATCTCTTTCATATTTTAAATTATATGACAACATTTTAAAATTTAATTTAATAAAGTATATTAAAAACCGGAATCTAAAGAAGTCATATTAGATTAAAATGTTTTATCAGGTATGTTGTGAATTGTATAGAATATAACTGTATAAAACTAGATTGCGTTTGGACGTCGAACTTTCAGAAGTCAGAGATGCTAATCATTTTCGGCTAGCAATAAATGTAAACACGGCAGAGTTCATCGTCTGGTTGCTTTTTATTAAAACACGACAGTTGAGAGACATATTGCTCGTCAGGTGACACTTAATCATTTTAAGGTATGTGGATATTGCAGACATTATTTGTTGTGTGTGTAGCGGTTTAACGGCAAAGATGTTTTACGTTTTCAAGCTACCATTAGCGCCATTAATGGACCGTCATAAATTGTTTTTGTGAGATCAAACGATCCCCGAGCGGGCATAAAACAAATTGGTGCTGTTGATTCACAATAACAATCTAAAAACACTAGAGCTTTTATTGGTTGTAAATCTGTGATTGTGAATTGAACCGACTGCACTTACAGACGGCTCATGTTTCGCTAATGAGAAGAGACTCCATCTCTATTATGGACTAAAGGTTATTTATTTCTGCTTTTGGCTTTGTGGCGCATGGAAAACAAACTTACTGCAAGTATATAGTGCTCGAAAGGAAATTTTATTGCTCAGATGTTGCTCTTTTATAGCTCACGTGACTTCATGGAGGTTTTTTTATTTACAAGTTTCAATTTCGTCTCTGAACATCTCTCCTATAATTATTAAAGATGTTGTGATGATAAAAATCTCACATGAAGCTAAAAATCAACGTGATTAGAAATTCTGATCATTTGGGTTTGGGATAATTGAATAAGAAATCTGAGTTTAAATTGAACTTGACCTTTTAATAAAGATTTAGCAAGTTTGAGCAAATTCTCTTGTGAAACACTATTCGATTAGCATTTTTTAGGGATAAGCAAGATACATAGTGATACTTAAAGTCTTATTCGGAGTCAATAAGGTCATATTTATGATCTAATTGATGTCTAGAATTAGCATTTTAGAAGTTTTCTTTGAATTTTAATAACTGAGGTTGCCCAATGTGGCTAAAATATTACATGGGAAACTATACAGTCTTTAGAACTGTATTATACTATTTATGATACTACTTGACATTTGAAACCATTATGTTGCACAATTTTTGCTATATTAATAACAAATATTATATATATTAATATTTTGCTATATTATTATTATTTTTTGATGAGTTTAGTAGTGTAAAGCTATATCATTTTTGTTGTGTGGTAAAGAGCCAACATTTTGTGTAAGTCTATCTTTTTTGTGTTTTACAGAAAAAATGTGAGGCTTGATGGACATATAGGTGAGCAAATTGACAAAATATTAATTGTTTTATGATCTGTTTCTTTAATTCAATGGATATAATATGACAAGGTGATAGGCAGTGGTGAAAAGAGTACCGTAAAATCATACTTAAGTACCATTACTTTAATTTGTGGATGTGGATTTGTGTAAACATAACATTGCTTATAGCCCAGCAGGCACACAACATCATAAGACGGTAGGTTAGATTTAGATTGTGATATCAGGTGAACAAAATTCATTGTCTAGTCAGCATCTAAGGACAACGTTATTTTGATGTCTAATAATGACATCAACTGACGTTGATAATATTTGTTTAATTTTAGGTTGTATTGGAAAGTGACCAAGATCCGTCGAGCCAACATCCTACACCAATGTCATATTGACATCAAATACTGACATTTATCCGTCAGGTTATGGCAACCAATATCTTACATTTGATAGACGTCATAGTGGTAACATCCACACAACATCAACCTGTAACATCATTAGATTTTGATAATTGGTTGATTTTAGTTTGGACGTTGCATTCTGATGTCAACCCAATTTTCTTTTCCTAACAAAATGCAACGTCCCCAAAATGTTGGGGTACAACTTCAATCTGACGTCATGTTGATGTCTTGTGCCTGTTGGATGTTTAAGGCCATTTCAGTCATCATACAGTAAACATCTGTCATCTTCTCATTAGTGACAGTCTAAATAGTTTTTGGGTTAATAACTAACTAGGTGTAAAGATTTTGGACATCTTCTTGGACACTTTTGATGCTTCCAAACAGTTTGCTGCAATTATGAATCGCCCATGTCTTGAGGTAGTTCATTATGATGCAAAATACTATTCGAAATGATATTGTTTATAGGCTCATATAATATAATGTTTTACATTGTTAGATTGAAATTAATTTTAGTCTGCTTGTGTTCGAAAGCCACACTTTCCTGATATCTTTGAGATTATTCCATGGATTTTTAAAACTTTCAGTATAAATCTTTTTACTTTTATTTTTTATAAAAGGTTTATTATTTTTTTTTTATTTACACAATTTTTAGCTTCGCTTTTATTCTTTTAATACATTTTTAATTAATTTTTTTATTGACTTTTTAATACCATAATACTTTCTAATGTGTCATTATTAGAGTTTGGTGTAAAGTGTTTCTCTGTAACGTGTTACTGTATTACATTTTTTAGAAACACGATAATGTAACGCATTACATTTTAAATTTGTGTAATTTGATTAGTTAATAAAGTGAATATATTCGCTTGACTTATATTATAATTACAGTTTTTAGAAGAAAAAAAATGCTTCTTCTACATTTTCCGCTGCAATGTCAGTTAATAAGCATGCGCTTTTAAATTGCTGTAGAACGCAAGCTAAAATGGTTGCTGTCGAGTGGTTGCTTCTTCAAGTGGAAATACAGACATTACTTTGATTTCATTAAGCGTAAAAACAAAAATATTGCTGAGAAATGCAGTCTATATCCAGTCTCTAATGAACTTTCAACTACTTTTAACCCGACCAGCAACTTGTTCAAGCATTCTAATACTCGTCGCCAAGGTGAACAGCGGCCCTCAAAATTGGGTTTTTGGGCAGGATCGGGAGTGAAGGTATCTTCTAAATGGAAAGAGAAGCATAGCTGCTTATGGGACCGTTCACATATTAAGTCTTTTGTTCGCGCAAGTTTGTTATTTCCAATGGAGGTGTGTGGCTTGCACACACAAATTCCAGGTGCCCACAGTTGAAAACCGTGAGTCACGTGACAATAATTGACCGATCAGCTTTATACTTTGTAAGGAATATACACATTTCGGTAGACTAATTCCCTCAGACAAACACAGAACACCCAAACACTGCAGTGCTTTTGAATACTAGGCAAGGCAAGTTTATTTATATAGCACATTTCATACACGGTAGCAATTCAAAGTGCTTTACATAAAGCTTTTACATAAAGAATAAAAAAGACAAGTGTAAGAAAATAAAAACGCAAATAATAAAAACAGATTAAAATGTTTCAAACATGTTATAAAAGAATGAAAAAGAAAAGGATGTCAGTTGTTACAGCTATCCAGTTATCTTCATGTCTTCTTTTGAGTAAAAAAAAAAAAAAGACAAACGGGTTTGGAAAAAGTAAACGATAAGAGATTTTTAAGTCTTTCGAATATGTCAAACTGCTGTGATCAACCTATTGTAATGTTTTTCAGTGAATATTAAATTACTGAAAGAGCTGCAGTTTATATTTGTATTTTTTTTAGGGATATTATATATATATATATATATATATATATATATATATATATATATATATATATATATATATATATATATATATATATATATATATATACAAGTAACTTCATAGTAAAGTAATTAGTAATCTGATTAAGCTTTACTTTAGGTAATTAGTAATGTAATAAGATTACAATTTTCTAGTAGTATTCAATAATTTGTAATTTGTGGTTTTGGAGCTGTTTTATATATATATATATATATATATATATATATATATATATATATATATATATATATATATATATATATATATTTTTTTTTTTTTTTTTATTTGTGCTTGTTTCTTTTTTTCATGCACCTCATATACATAAATGTCTTGTTGTGACAAATGAATCGAATCCAGAAGAGTCTTGGAATGTGTTGATTCAGGTGTACTGTAAATGCAGTAATGCATCAATCACATGTTCTGTTGAATCATCACCAGGTGTGTTTTACTCCCGTTTGCGTGTTTTTTTGTCTGCAGGTGTTGTGAAGGAATTCCCACCTCCGTCTTCACTCTCATTTACGAGACCCACATAAATCCAAGCCTGTTTATCATTTCCGTCCAATCAGGAGACACATTTATGAACAGGTAAGAGCAGGGCAGAAACTCCTCGCAGGTGTACAGTCAGAAACAGGGCAGAGGGTCGCAGGAGGAAAAGCAGAATCAGGACCACATGTAGACGCAGTCATCACGGCAGATCAAAGCCTGCCAAACTCACAGCCGAGATCAAAAGAGGCCGAGTTACTCTCGCGTGAGCCCTACACGGCCCTGAGGTGGACTGGACTGCATTAGACATCTGAGCTGAGGGTTTCCAAAACTAACAAGAAAGCATAATAGACGAGCGGGGAGATTCAGTGAAACATTGTACCACCAAAACACTTTTGTACTAGACGCCATATTTAAGGAATGAACTTGAACATGTTTATGCATAATGTATGAGCTATGGAATATAATTAAAGTGCGTTGTGGTTTAGGGTGTTTGTCAACAGCCATATACTGATAATGGAAGGTTTTTCCATTGCATTTTTATGGTGTTGACAAAACTTTTTGTAAAGTACTCTAATGTGCACGCCAGGCCAGTAGATGGCCGTGTCATTTTGTAAAGAGACACTATGCGCCTGCTCAAATGTGGTTCTAGGGTCCGTTCTTCGTACCTCGCTTAAATGATTTAAGATGATTTGGCAGATCCTGGATCTTTTAATCTTGATAACTTGTCTCTCGCTAATTTGGTTCTTCGAAGAAGTTCGCGAATCAGATGAACTGATCTGAGATTGCTGCGTGTGTTGTGAAGGACAGATCTATCGATCCTCGAAATCATGATCAGCAATGCAACGATTGGCTGACGGCACATCAACGTAATGACATCATCTGATTAATATTCAATTATCCATGTTAGTAAAATTACATCAAATTAGCAGTTAACCGTTTGTTAAATATGACACGCAATAACCTTCCACATTTGTTCAGAGCTGCGCAGGCTTTACACTTTCATGTGTCAAGAGTATTCATCATGTATTTAGTTCTACATTTAGAAAATATTTTCTTTATTATAGTAGCCGTTATTTTAATCAGTGTAAAGAATAACTGGATGTTTACAAAAGCATTTTGATATTGGTAAAGGTGTCTGCAACTTTTGTGAAGCATCAAATCACCGTCATATTAACCGTCAAAACATGTTTATGTCAGCATAAATGTATTATTGCTTTTAAAGAAAGTCACATATTGTGCATTTCTATTATACACATTGTTCTAAAGCGATCTAAAAAGTTCATATCAATAAGTTTTCTCTTTGCACCACCAGGTGGGAGTCTTTGTACTTTCATTTCGGAGTGCAGATTGCAAGTTTTAATAATATATATTTTTAACTTTAAATATATATATATATATATATATATATATATATATATATATATATATATATATATATATATATATATATATATAGTTTAAAAAAGTTACTGTTTTCCTAGGTGTATATAACTACTACTGTAAGAAAATATCAGCATTTGGTACATACTTTCAGTATTTTCTTTGCATGAACTGAGCCGATCTAATCCTGTTTATATGAATTGAGCCTGCTGCCGAGCAGGTTTGATCTGTTAGAACTGTTGCTATGACAACAACTCTCGGATCAGCTTTAAAGAACAAATCGATCCTGAATCCTGTCAAATCGTCAACATCCAAATCCAGCTAACTGAGTAATCCACGTACGAAGAACGGACCCCTGTATTCTGCCATTGTTGTTGGACAGCAAAACTATTGCATAAGTTTAGGCTACATTTACAATGCATGGTTCAAGTGACTCAATTACGTTTTTCTCTCTCATGTGTCACAGATCGGATATGGCTCAAGTACGTGTAAGCAGGAACAAATCATATGGATTCCGATTTTCTTAAATCAGATTCAGGCCTTGTTCGTATGTGGAAATTTATCCGATATGAATCGGATTCGTGCCCTTGTGTCTGCAGTCTAAGCAGGTAGATCAGATTTTTACCTGTCAATGCGAGTCGTGCATCATTAAAAACCATTGTGAATTACGTCAAGTCTGACGCTTTTATTCAGAACAGACTTCAGCAGAGTCCCAAACCTTAAATCTCATAAATAAACTGCATAGTTGCAATCTAAACGACTACATTATCAACTAAAAAGCCTCAAAAGTACATTATGTTGTCCAACAGCCACAATATTTGTCACTGTAGTGAGTTTATTCATCTGCTGTCACTCTATGTGGGCGGAGTAATACAGAAGGGTGAGGAGGCTGTGCAAGTACTGTTACTGCAGAATATCGCACTGCTATAAGCCAATCGGCTTCGAGAACCAGACAGAACTGTTGTGTGTGCATATAGATAAATAGATGGACGGACGGACAAATTTCTCCAGAAACACAAAAAGTCCATTATTATTAATTTTAAACATAGACTATTTAAATATGACACTATTTATTATAGTTATAAACAAAGAAAATTTTGTGAATTTGTTGTTCATAAAAGTGTACTTTCATTATGCAATTTTAAATTAAATTTAATGCCAAAGTTAAGTGAAAAAGCATCCTTGTAGTACTTTTATTATACGTTTATATTTTTTTATGGAGCTTGGATGGATAAAGAAGGAAAAGAAAATACCATATTAAACTTAAATTAAAGAATTCCCATCCTAACTAATCATATTTTCCAGTTATAGTTTCAAAATCTTTTAAACTAGATAAACCTATTTGAGTAATTTAACTCTCAAAGTTTAGACTTGCATGCCAAGATTTGATTACACTAGCATTAAAGCTAATAACTAGAACAGGTCTTTGTATCTCAATTTAATGATATTCTATGATCTTATCCAGGAAATTGGCCCTGAGACAGAACAGTACCGTCTAATCCGTTTGTTTAAAGGTCTTCAAAGTATATGTCATTTCTGAATGAGTTTTTGTGCTTTAAACCAACATAGTTTCAATGTTTTCCAACTAGCAAACATTCATTCATTTTCCCTTCGGCTTAGTCTCCATTTTAGAGGTCGCCACAGCGGAATGAGCCGCCAACTATTCCAGCTCATGTTTTACACAGCGGATGTCCTTTCAGCTGCAACCCAGTACTGGGAAACACCCTTACTCACTTATTCACACACACTCATACTCTACGGCCAATTTAGTTTAATCAGTTCACCTATAGTGCGTGTGTTTGGACTGTGGGGGAAACCGGAGGAAACCCATGACAACACAGGGAGCTACCAAACACTTTAAATTAAATACGGCGTCCTCTAAATAACATCTATTTAACCAGTGCAATGTGTGCATCGCTGAACAACAGAAGAAACGTGTCTGTGTGAATTATTACGGCTTCACACCCTGCAAAACCGCAGAATCCCACGCAGGAATCCAGTCAGGTGTGCTGGAATTCAAAAATCAACACTTCACATTCTAGAAATAACATCCTCGGACAAAAGAAAACCAAACCGTGGTAACCAGAGAGGCCTGTTACCAGAGACTTTAAACTTCAAGTCACCATCAAGTGCAACAACAAAAACACCCTTTAAATATTTATTATCTCGAGCTCTCTTGTTTGGATGGAGGTCTAATCAAATTTAAAAGGCCCATTTTCCCATCACAAAAACGAAGTAGACAGCCGTAATTACCACACTGTTTCTCTGTACACACCTCGTAAATGTTGTTTCGCATTGCTGATTTTCCTCAGCTCTCTGTGCCTTGTGTTATTTGTGGTTGCTCTTTTATAAAGTGATGATTGCATTGTTTGGAATACTCGAGCATGTCCTTAACGATATATGGATGACTTCTCACGTAAAAGTGCATTAAAACTCGCACGTTTACCCTAAATCATTTGAATACCGGGGGAATGTTTAAACAGAAAAGTCAGTGTGCTGCAGTGCAGGACAAAACGAGACTTTGTGTAGCCTCTTTTTTTTGTGTGTGTGCAAAAACTTAAGTGCCAGAGCAGTAATGCAGTCCAGACACTCTCTCTTTTTTTTCCCTTCTCCTCCCTCTGTCCCGCGTCGCTACTGACCAGCTTCAGACTTCTCCATTTCTAACAACAATAAATGGCTGCCACTCAGATGGTCCTGATCTTCCATTTCAGCCCACCCATAATCTCAGACCTGGCTGTGAACTTGACCCTGACAGCGCAACGGAGTCTTCCCAAGACCCACTCTGAGATTGAGGTGCTGTTGTTTGACGTGGTTGTGTAAGTGAGATATTTAGACCCCGTTTAGACTCTCTCTAGAGAACGAGGTACAGATGGATGACAGAAAAGAGGTGTGTTTATTCATATGTCCACGTGTAAGTGGAAGCTTTTTGGCAATTTTGTCATATGCATTGATGGAAAATCCAGCTACATAAATGTACTAAGATTTCTATTGGCTAATTAAGTGTCATTGGCTGGTCCAGACTAGTCTACAGTAGTTAACATTTAAAGTGGATCAGTCTTTCATCAAAGTTGTCCCAAAACTATTGTACAACACTCTTGCCTTAGGTCAATTTTGAAAAACCTTTCTGATCCACTTCAAATGTTGCCTACTGGTTAATCAGCTTTTACCTAGAAGTTGGTCGATGCCATAGATATTTACATTACATGTCGCCTACGCTATTGTTGTTTATTGGAAGGAATGTGTCAATAGAGCTGCCATTTTAGTACAGGGTAGTGATCCTTTGAAATGAATGAGGGACCAAGGTGCAGTGAAGGACTGGCCATCCGGAGCTATAGATATATAGACTTATATGCATTTGAAGAATTCAGATGCTAAAACCGCTAAACGCCACTTCCGCCAAAATGAGATAATGACATTAAGTGAATGCTACCAACAAATATATTTGCCCCAAATCCGAGCGTCAGCGCATTCAGAAATAACTGATTGTTTGCAAAAGCCGCCAAACGCCACTTGCCTTTGACAGCAAAAGCCGCTAAATCCTGAGAACCAATCAGAAGAGTGAATCGAATTATATGTTTTCAAGGTCACACTTTACAGTAAGGTTCATGAGTTAATGTTCATTAATGCATTTACTAACATGAACAAACAATGAACAATACATCTACCACTGTATTTGTTCACGTTAGTTAACGTTAGTTAATGGAAATACAGTTGTTCATTGTTAGTTCATGTTAACTCATGGTGAATTAACTAATGTTAACAAGCATGGACTTGGATGTTAATAATGCATTAGTAAATGTTCAATTATGATTAATAAATGCTCTACATGTGTTGTTCATGATTAGTTCATGTTAGTAAATGTATTATCTAATGAACCTTATTGTAAAGTGTTACCGTTTTCAATGTTGCAGCGTGCTGTTACGCCGACTTCTATAAAGAGACTGTTTTTCAATTTCTATTTTATAAGACAAAGACGTCTGCCGATATTGTGGTAAAAACTTCGGAAGCATGCCATGATTAACCCTGAGCAAATATATTTAAACTCAGTGTTACATTTAACCCTGAGTTACTTTGTGTCATTATATGTCATGAATTTTCAGCATTGAAAGTCAACAGAGCGGAGATCAATGTCCTATAAAGCAGTTCATAAACATATGTAAATAAACAGAGAACTGTGAATCACAACATAAAGAACCTAATTAGCAAATATTTGTTTACAGTGAAGTTGGTTGGAGATTGTAGGCCACCTTGGACTACCAACAAACAGAATGCTGCATTCAAAAAATGGTCAACTCAATTATTAAGCAACGTTCAAAGATGGTTTAGATCAGGGGTCACCAATCTCAGTCCTGGAGGGCCGGTGTCCCTGCAGGTTTTAGCTCCAACTTGCTTCAACACACCTGCCTGGGTGATTCAAGTATACCAAGTAAGAGCTTGATTAGCTTGTTCAGGTGTGTTTGATTAGGGCTGGAGCTAAAATCTGCAGGACACCGGCCCTCCAGGAACAAGTTTGGTGACCACTGGTTTAGATGATTGATCAGATGTAGATTGGGATTTGCCCTGTAGACCATCTCAGATGAGTAACCCAGACTTGGTGGAGCATCTTGAACTTGCTAAAACCGGTATGTCCTGGTTTTCTAAATCGAAGGCTGGGATCTGCTGGAAAACAATGTGATGTTTGAAGGACAGTGTGTTTAGATGTCGTCCCCTCTAAGTTATGAAGAAGAAAAGAATGTTCTAACCAAACAAACCGATGTGTCGGATAAAGACATTTTAAAATACGTTTTGAGAGACAAGTTTGTTCTTACGCTTGTCAAACTGTACCTGCTCTCCAAAGAACTGTAGGAGAACTTAGCGTCTGGAATGCGGGGAAGCATTTCTCTCCCTCTTTCCTCTCCGGGACGGAGTTTGATCTAAAATTAGGTTTATTTAAGGGCTGAAGATCTTGGCCAAATGTGCTCTGACATTAATTCGAAACAGCTCAGTCCAGGTGGGAGGAGGAAAAGAGGGGCCCGCGGTCTGTAAGTAAGAGCCAGTCCGTTTTTATCATCTTCTCTGTATTTTGGAGAGCCTTGGATTGACATTCCTCCCTGCTTGAGCCTGATGCTCCTGCCTGACATCATTAAGAAGGAATGCACACCGTTTCAGTCCCTGCATTTCATGTTTAATTCCCCCCTTTCCCCAGTGCCAATCTAGCTGTGCTTTCATCATGGGAGAATGGACGTTCAGACATGAGGCAAGTATGAACACCCCCATTCATTGGGGCCGAAGCCTGGCACATACTCAGGAAGTTCGGGCTGTTTTTTGGCTCCATGGTACCTGTAGACGCTGTAGCTGTCAAGCTTTTCACTGACCTACTTTCTGCCAGTGGTGAATATGAGTTGTTAGAGGCGCCCGGGGGGCTGAATTTTTCTCTGGACGTATGCAAGGCTCGCCTTTCCCCTCTCGTGCTCAGCGCCGCCTTTGTCTCTGCAGAGAATGATATAAATCAGCCAACGGCTGCGAGGGAAGAATGAAGCTCTGTCGAGTCTCAGAGGGGGGTGTGGAGCAGAGCTGCTGAATCCAGTGGTTTCGCTGTCTGTGGATTAATATCTTCCTGCTGATAGAAGAGCCATGCTTTATCTGATCGTTCAGATCCATCACCAATAGATGAGTCCTTCAAGGTGACTTTTGGGAAGGTGTTGGAAACAAATAAAGCGCCGGGCTGAATGAACAAAGTCTTTAAGGAGTAGTTTATCCTTAAACTAACATTCTGTCATTATTTATTCACCCTTGTCACATTTTTTCTTCTGTACAAGGCAGCCCATGCTTTTTTCAGTATGGAAGTGGAAGTGCATAGGGATGTAAAACTGATTTGCCAACTTTGTTGGGTTTCTAAGAAATTTAGTAAAGTTGTTTAAACATTTAATGAATAATTTTTTTTATTCCTGATTAATGACATGATTTCAAAGTCAATCACCCCCCCACCCCCACCCCGTCTCAGCAGGGTGTTTGCACACCTCTAGTTTGAAAAAAGTCAGGAAAGTGGGTGTGTCGGGGGAGGGAAAGAGGGAAGGTTTTGCATAAAAATGGGAGTTTCCGTTTGGGCACATGGTGATTTTCACTGAGGCAAAACAAACACACAGGCATAGAGGGGAAAGACAGTGATTGTGTTTACGTGGACATCAGTAGAGCCAGACGGAATCTGCGGACGTTTTTTGCTATTTCTGCGCAGAATTTTGGTAAAAATCTGCGGATTTCTGCCGAATTATTTTGGGAGTATCCAGCAGAGTATCATAACTTAGACCTTAATATATTAAATAACAAGTAATAAATTACTGAATAAAAACTGAATAAATTCAGATTTACTCATTTACTCAAGTAAATAAACAATTAATGATAGGCTAGAAATCTGCGGAATTCTGCGGAAAATCTGCGAAAAATCTGTGGAATTCTGCGTGTGCAGATTCCGTGTGGGCCTAGACATCAGTAATCAAATTATTTGCCAAATTATTAATTTGTCGACTTTAACTGCAGTTTGGCACTTTCATTCCGGAACATTTCATGCATGCCCCCCGTGACAAACGAGATATTGCATGTGAGGAACTGCTGGAAGAGTGTAGTTTTAATGAAATGTTTGATACCACATGGCTTATGAGAGTAAAAAAAAACCTTTGCATTTGTTGGTAACTTAGATGCACTCGGTAGGTAGCGTCAGAAAGCTGTTTGTGTATAGACTATCCTGTCACAAAATGCGGTGAAAATCCTACACGACAGTAATAGTTTGATTAAGGTGTTTACATGTTTACACTTTGAGAGCCGCATTTACAGCGGATCTTTCAGTCCATAATATTGTAGTGCTATTAACGTACTGTAAACTGAGTAACTAAATCATTTTGACCAAGGTATGTCTTTAAAAACTGAAAGAGTACTGCTGACGATACAAACTAACTTTGCTTATGAATAAACAAACAAAGACCACTAATCACACACTTACTAAATCTGTTGAGACAGGACAATCAACATCAACTGGAGCCGTGTCTTTTTATAAAAAGATGAGCGGCAAATCTGGATTTCACCATTTACAGATGCGAAAAGATCTTGGGTTAAAATGTTCCTTGCAAACGTATTTCTGTTGCGTGTCGCGTGCACTGTAGCCTACACGTGAGTCCAGCTGCGCTCTCATAGCTGGGAAATGAAAACAAAACCATCGTTGCAGCGCTTTTATAAACACAACACTGACGACCCGTGTCTCCAAACAATTCTCGTTCTTCCACTTGTTTTGGCAACACAACGTGGCGTCTATCTGCCATATGTACACTGTAACAGGACAAAACGAAGCTAACATGCATATCAATGAAGTTGTAACTTATACACAATCAAGTCCAACCAAGACTTTCTCATGAATTAATGCTGCACACTCAAACGCATCATGTTGTACTCGCTAGTACAGACAGCCATTCTACAAGCTGGAATACACGCAAGGATCTAATCGGCGTGACGTCGCTTCAAAAATTTGTTTCAAACCGGAAATACAAATTTGCTCGAATGAACACAAAAACAACCAATTTTCACTTTTTTTGTGTAATATATGTGTCCTAATAGTGTTTATAGCAGCGTGGGCACATGTATGACTGTCAACAGCTTAGGAAATGTGTTTTGGTGTTTGGTGATCCTTTAAAAGGTCTGGTAAATGAATAAAAGTGCTTTAACGCTTTCATCAACTGAAATGTTTACATTGCAGTATTCATTTTACTTATTAACTGTTCAAAATATCTTGTAAATCTTAAGTGAAACATTGATGTAATCAAATTAAATCTAAAGCCAAAGCTATTTGCTATGGGCAGGGCATTTAGTGATAATTAATTACATCAGTGGTTTTGTTTTAATGATGTAGAATGTGCGATGCATTTGGTGTGAATGACATGGAGTTTGTGACACATTTGACAAGGATTCGACTTCCGCAGTTGATTTAAATTCAATTGGAAAATTCGATTGAAGTGGAAAAACATCTTGCGGGACACCTAGAGTGAGCGATGTGGTGCTCTGCGAATGTGTTCACATTGGTTGAGACGTGATGACATCCCTTTCAAGCCAGTGTTCATTACCCCACCCCTTCTGTAACCCATTGTTTGTCCCTGTGTATTCACAGCCGTTCAGTGAGCAAAGAATTTTAAAATAATATCAAACTACGTTTACGCACAAATTAATTGTCAGCGTTAACCCTATAACAATGCATTTACTTGCTCAGCCCAAAATCTGTGCACATATAATCTTTGTTAGAATCATAGACTGTAAAAGATATGGAGGTAGTATCCATGACGTCACCCATAGGTTTCTGAAGAGCGCAAATGTAGCTGCAAGTGGGAGAAACGCTTAATACTTCATTTCGTGCAACTCGTTTGTGTTCTGACCAGATGTGCTTGGTTGTATACTATATAAATAACGCGTTTAGTCTTTTAAAAACACTGTTGTAACACATTGAGCTACTAAACATTGTTCTTAAGATGTTTTTCTACAGGAGGAAAGTGCGTATTACTTCCAAACACTTCAAATATAGTCTGTGTTAGTAAATGCAAAGCTGTTTATAAAATCCAGGCATAACACTGTATGACAACATTTCAGATGATTGTTCTGTAGCCTACAGCTAATCAAGCTGGCGGATTCTGGAGTGCATTACAGGTCTAAAGAAAATTATAAATGATGAAGGATCTTAAATAAAACAAATATATTTATAGATATGATATACTGTATATGGGGCGAGGCAGTGGCGCAGTAGGTAGTGCTGTCGCCTCACAGCAAGAAGGTTGCTGGTTCCATCCTTGGCTCAGTTGGCGTTTCTATGTGGAGTTTGCATGTTCTCCCTGCGTTCGTGTAGGTTTCCTCCGGGTGCTCCGGTTTCCCCCACAGTCCAAAGACATGCGGTACAGGTAAATTGGGTAGGCTAAATTGTCCGTAGTGTATGAGTGTGTGTGTGTGGATGTTTCCCAGAGATGGGTTGCAGCTGGAAGGGCATTCGCTGCGTAAAAACTTGCGCAGTTGGTGGTTCATTCCGCTGTGGCGACCCCAGATTAATAAAGGGACTAAGCCGACAAGAAAATGAATGAATAAATATACTGTATAAGTATATAATTTCACTCACCTGGGAAATTCTGGCAATGTGAATGGTTTGTGAGCACAATGAAGTGTACACAGCATGCCATATCATCTGATAATTGTAGGAAATAATTCAGTAAGGCAATTGGCTGTGTAAAGCCACATAAAACAAAACAAAAATGCGATGTATATGCAGAGTTCAGCGGCTAATCAGCCGGAATCAGCAGAGGTGAAGTGACAGCGACCAGCGAGAGCTAGCTGTTAACGCCCTTAACTATGCAGACTTAATATAACTTGATATAAACGAAACGGATGAGTTAAAAAAATTCACCCCCAGTTGTCATGAAGGGTAAGATTAGCTCTATGAACCAAAATCGTTCTTCCAGGCTGCTGTAAATACCTTTTTTTCTGTGAAACTGGCTATTTTAACAGTGGTCTCAATAGAAATTTGCTCCATATGGAGCCAGGACTAGCGGAATTTTTGATGAAATGCAGTTTCAGTTACTTCCGTATTTGCTTTACGAGGGAGAGCGAGAGGTTGCCGCTTGATAAGAATGACTTAATTCCATTTGTTGGACTTGTAGTGTAATAGCAGATGAGCGCTCCAAGCTCTTGCATCTTTCACAATACAACACATCAGCAGTGCGTAATCTGTTTATACACGTCACTGCATGGTAGCCTCAAGAAATCGTCCAGTTTGCACATCACACGCAATGACATAAACCTGCCCTGTGCATGGATTCACACAAAGGTGTTTGCTCTCATGGCTCAGGGGTTAGACATTGAGGATTAGGTGTTATCAGATTTCACAAAGGATGCTCTGAGAGTGTCCGGACATGCCCCGACAACACAATAAGTGTTCATTACATGCTTTCATCATGTAAACCTTTATTACATAAGAGGACTCTCGTACATTCTTACAAAGTGATTCACATGTTCTGGGACATTACAACACAAGAACATTAGCAGCCTCTTAAAACATCTTAAGGTGAACCCTTATGTAGACCTGCAGCTGTGGATGGAAGAGGTTGCTTTGGAACAGGTGTGGATTCACTGGAGACCGGCGGGCATGTTTCTATAGTGACCAGCGAGTAGTCAAAATAATGATAGGATATAAAATGTGTGTTCATCAGCTGGGTAGAACACCAAATCACGTAATGTTATACACATGCACACATCTTTGTTCATTTTAAAAGAGCATTGTAAGTTCAATTCATGTTTACTTCTATAGCGCTTTTACAATGTATATTGTGTTAAAGCAGCTTAACATAGAAGTTGTAGTAAACTGAAACTTAAACAGGCCAGTTTTCAGAGTTGAAGTTCAGTTTAGTTCAGTTCAGTGTAGTTTAAGTTTCACTGCTGAAAGTCCAAACACTGAAAAGCAAACCCATCAATGCGCAGCTCCACAAGTCCCAACCAAGCAAGCTATTGGTGACAGTGGCGAGGAACAAACTTCACCAATTGATAAAAGCAGGCACGTGCACACATAGGGCTCAACCTGTGCAGTGCACATGCCCTTTTTAGTCTTGGATAGAATGTGCCCTTCCAAAATGATCAAAAGTGCCCCCGCGACGCGACACACTCGGTCCCGCTCTTCAGTAGGCGCGCGACAACACCGCTCGAGTACGCGTGCGACAACACAGCTGATCAGAACACGCGCGACAACACCGCTCTTCAGTACGCGCGCAACACCCCCCCCCCCCCCACCCTCTCATCAAAAAATTTATCCTGCACAGGGCCGGATTGGCTAGTCGGGAGGACCGGGAGAATTCCCGGTGGGCCGGTCCGTTTTTTGGCCGCGAGGGCCGGTGTCCGTAGCTCCAGAATCTTTTGCTCTCAGCAGTCACACTTTTTAAATTTATTTATTTACTTGACCACAGCCTTTTTATTCATTATTTTACCGCAACTCTTCTCTTTTCATCTATTTTAATGATTATAAAACTCAGTTGTGTCTCCTTTTATAACACGGCTATTGTGGTCCAGCAGTTAGCATGTTAAGTTAAGACGCCGTGGACCCAGGTTCGATCCTCGTTAGAGTAACTTATTGTTTTCATTTTTATTGTTAAGACATATAATACTGTTAGGGTCAAAAGACGTGATCGTGTCATTAGAAACTCATTTGGAAATGACCTTATTTTAATATAGTCAGTCGTGAACTGAGGTGGGCTGGTCTGAGGCTTGAAACTCCAGGGCTGAAAAGGTGTCCCACTCCGGCCCTGATCCTGCACATGCCCTTTGGACGGTCTCTGCACAGGCCTGGATAAAAGTGAAGGAAAAAAACCTTGAAAGAAACCAGGCTCAGTTGGGCACAACCATTTCTTCTCTGGCCAAACTTCCAGCCCAAGCTGTAGTCTAAGGCTGGAAAACACTGGACGTCCATCGTGGAGAACTGCAATGTGTTCACCAACCATAAATGCAAAACCAAAAGCCAC
The DNA here is from genome assembly GCF_052040795.2 of Danio rerio. Classification (NCBI taxonomy): domain Eukaryota; kingdom Metazoa; phylum Chordata; class Actinopteri; order Cypriniformes; family Danionidae; genus Danio; species Danio rerio. The sequence goes on along the minus strand of NC_141045.1, from coordinate 6,780,393 downwards.
CCAGCTACATGATACAGAGTCCAGACAGCCTATAACAAGCTGTCCGTATAAACACACACACACACACAGCACCAAGCAAGCAGCACACAACATGCACAGTCTAAATCCTTAGTGGGGCCCGAAACGTTTTTTATCCCACTCACTCTTTATTCCTACACTGAACCAAATGCCACTTATAAATGCCATATTTTTTAACCTGTCCAGAAATCTAGAACTCACACAGCCTCTACGAAAATGTAGACTTCTAAAGTTTCCTGTTTGAAAGAGAGGACTTGTTCAACAAATTTTTGCAATGACTGGTCTGTTAAGCAAGCTTGTTTTTAGCAAAGCATTACATCATTTATTTTCTACAGTTGATTGAAATATTTTGACTTTAAAGCTGATGCTTTTCAATATCCATTTTCTCTTGCAAGCAATGAGCAGTTAAATGAGTTTATTGACAAGATATCAAGTAGGAATATCCCACATCTGACAGTCAATGCATTATTATAGTGGTGCTCCCCTTGAAACAATTTGGGGTTGAGGTGCTACTGTGATGAAACCAGCAGCTGTGAGCCACTAAACCACAACATGAGTGGCCTAAATGCATTGTTTAGATGAACATTTTCAATGGGATCTTCCTGTTTTGTAAGATCTAGCATGATTGAATCAAATTTTACCCAAGGCGCACCCACGACACCATAAAACCTCATGGACATCTGCCTCTGATAGGACACAAAACCACCCGACTATCACACCACTGTTATACGGGAGTCAATCGCCTGAGGGCATTTGGGTTCGTCTGCCCCGTTTCCAGTACAACAGTGTCAGATGCATGTTGAAAACAGTGGCATGCGGTTTCTGCGCTGTCCCAGCCATAGCTTTGAAATACCAGCCCCACCGCAGGCTATTTTAGGGCCAGCCACAGCCATGCTCACTCGCTGCCCAGATACTGTCGTTCTCCTGGGGCCCTCATCTCAGCACTGCTCCGCTTTGCATCCCCGAAATTGCGAAGTGGTGAGCCAATGACATCGTAAGCATCAATCAGCAGGCCTTGACACGATGTAATCTCCAGAGGGATCCACGTGTTGAACAATCAGGAGGTCGAAGCATTTCCTCCTGGAAGTTCTTCAGGTGAAGAAAGGACAGATTCTGTTTATTCTAGAAGTCTTAAACACGACTCTAGATAGTCCACTGTAGTTCATACCCTCTCATTTGACTTAACTAGTCATTTAGCAGACGCTTTGTTCCTAAAATGACTTGCAGTACACTTATTACAGGGACAACTTTGAACCCTTCTGGAATGACCTGAGGTCAGATGTCTTGCCCAGGATCAGTGTTGCATGTAATTACTTGCAAAAGAACTAGTTACTGTAATTAAATTACTTTTTTTGCTGAAAGGGGTTACTTTTCATTTTTAGGTAGCATAATTACAATTACTTATAATGTACTTGCCTTAAATACTGCCTCTAAATTATTTGCACATGCTTAAGATTATTATTTTTTTGCATGAAAATTAGATCGTGACCATGTAAACTCACTGGCCACTTTATTAGGTACACCTGTCCAACTGCTTGTTAACGCAAATTTCTAATCAGCCAATCACATGGAGGCAACTCAATGCATTTAGGCATGTAGACACTTTGTCAATACGATCCACTGCAGTTTAAACTGAGCATCAGAATGGGGAAGAAAGGTGTTTTAAGTGATTTTGTACATGGCATGGTTGTTTGTTTTAGACATGCTGCTGAGTATTTCAGAAACTGCTGATCTACTGGGATTTTCACGCACAACCCTTTCTAGGGTTTACAGAGAATGGTCCGAAAAAAAGAAAATATCCAGTGAGCGGCAGTTTTGTGAGCACAAATGACTTGTTAAAGGGTCACGAAACACCAAAACACATTTGTGAGCTGTTGACAGTCGTATATGTGTCCCACCCTGCTAAAAACACTATTAAGACACGTATATCTCACTAAAAAGTGAAACTTGGTTGTTTTTGCATTATTTCGAGAAAATTCGTACTTCCGGGTTGAAACGGTTTTTTGAAGCTGCGTCACGGCCATGAGATCTTAGTGTGTATTCCAGCGTGCAGACTGGACATCTGTGCTAGAGTGTCCCGTATTACGTCTTTGAGTGTGTTGCATTCATTCATGAGTAAGGCTTGGTTCAAACCAATCAGCTCGCGCCATTATGTATGCGCTGCAACTTCATTAATATGCATGCTAGCTTTCTTAGACTATACCTGAAACAGTGTTCAGACGGCAGAGAGACGACACACGTTGTGTTGCCAAAAGTTGTGGGAAAATAATAAGAATTGTTTTCAGATACGGGTCGCCAGTGTTGCTTTCATAATGTGAAGGTTTTGTTTTCATTTTCTCTCTATGAGACCGCTGCTGGACTCGTGTGGATCAGTGTACGGGACGCGCGGCTGAAAAGCGTTTGTTTGGAACATTTTTTACTCGAGAGCATTTCTCATCAATGGTAAGATCCAGATTTGCTGCTCGTCTCCTTTAAAAAAGACGAAGCTCCAGTATGTGGTGATTGTCCTGTCTACAGGTTCGGTAAGTGTGTGCAATCAGCGCACTTTCTTGGTTCATTCAGATGGCAAAGTTATAGTTGGTATGGTCAGCAGTACTCTTTCAGTGTTTAAAGACAGACCTTAGACAAAATGATTTCTAAGTTACTTAGTTTACAGTACGTTAATATCACTACAATATTGAAAGATCCGCTGTAAATGCTGCTCTCTGTGTGTAAACTTGTGAACATTGTAAGCAAACTTTTGCCGACCGTTGTGTTGAATTTTCGCCGCATTTTGTAAGCAGGACAGTCTACACACACACACACGGCTTTCTGACCTACTGAGTGCATCTGAGTTACAGAGAAACGCAGAGGCTTTTTTCTCCTATATTATGTGCGGTATTAAACATTCCACTGTCATTAAACACACTGTCTTTCTCCCGTGTGTGTGTGTGTGCTTGTTTTTCCTCGGTCAGAAGCGCGTGCCCAAATGGCAACTCCTTTTTATTCAAACCCTGCCCATTTTTCCACCCCTGACACTCCCACCCAAACAAATCTAGACACACCCACTTTCCTGACTTTTTCCAAACTAGAGGTGTAAAAACGTCCTGCTGAAACGGTTGATTTCATGGACCTTCAATGTCAGAGGAGAATGGCCAGACTAAATGAGAGGCAACAGTAACTCAAATAACCATATGTTACAAGCGAGGTATGCAGTAGAGCATTTCTGAATGCACAACACGTACAACATTGAGGCAGATGTGCTACAGCAGCAGAAGACCACACCGGGTGCCACTCCTGTCAGCTAAGAACAAGAAACTGAGGCTACAATTCTCACAGGATCACCAAAATTGGACAATAGAAGATTGGAAAAACGTTGCCTGGTCTGATAAGTCTTGATTTCTGCTGCGACATTCGGATGGTAGGGTCAGAGTTTGGCATCAACAACATGAAAGCATGGATCCATCCTGCCTTGTATTAATGGTTCAGGCTGGTGGGGGTGGTGTAATGGTGTGGGGGATGTTTTCTAGGCACACTTGGGCCTATTAGTACCAATTGAGAATTGTGTCAATGCCACCGCCTTCCTGAGTATTGTTACTGACCACAGTGTACCCATCTTCTGATGGCTACTTCCGGCAGGATAATGTGCCATGTCATAAAGCGTGACAAATCTGCAGCAACTGTGTGATGCTGTCATGTCAATATGGAGCAAAATCTCTGAGGAATATTTCCAATACCTTGTTGAATCTATGCCACAATTGATTAAGGCAGTTCTGGAAGCAAAAGGGGGTCCAACCTGGTACTAGTAAGGTGTACCTAATAAATTGGCTGGTGAGTGTATGATATTTTAAAAAATTATCACAATATGCTGTATGATATTAATTCAAAGTAACAATGAACTTTGTACATTGTCTATACATTGAGATTTATAGGGATTTGTAGCAGTATTGGGTCAAGTAATTCAATTACTTTCCAGACAAAGTTATTAGAAAATTAATCAAAATACAATTTTATTAATTTATTAGTAGTTAAACTTAGTATGATAGATTGTTCTTTTCCAGACACAAACCAACCAACAGATGTTTTTCAACAGATCTTTGTCTACAAATGTAGTGATACTCAGTTTAGATTGGTAAAACCTCTTCGATGATTTTATCTACCATGTCTCCAACTATTTCTCATTTATCACGAATGATTTTCTTTAAGAAGACCGCTATGGTGGCTCCTCTGATCATACATTAGCTTCCAATCTCTTAATGACTCAGTAAAGGTAGATCCCTGCTGTGTTTTGGATTTTCCATCCTCATCCTTTGATTGGGTGCAAGCAAGTCAAGCTCGGGAAGAGCAGACAACAAAAATGATTATTCATGAGGGCCAAACACAGAGATACTGCTAAATATGACATTACACAAATTCATGGGACACTTCAGTATAGCATTTCTTTGAGTTTTCACTTTTATCTTGATGAATTCAAAGTATAGCAAATGTCAGAGATGGGGTGAAAGGCACAGTGAGTAAGAGAGAGTGAGAGACAGTAGTCATTTCAGGGCCTAAAATAGTATAATTAGAGGAGTTGGTACTGTTCCTTTGCCTGCACTGACCACAACTACAACCATTAGCTCTTGATGCTCTTCCGGTACGGGCCATTTATCACCACTTTCCGCTTGATATTGTTCCTTGTCTATTTTAGCGTTCGGAAGATGTTGCTGCTAAATGAGGGGATGCTTCATTTTCAGAGTAGGAAGTAATGCATGCTATTGATCTCACTAGGGTTTTGTGGGTTGTTGATGTGTTGTTGTTAAGTGCTTGTTAGTTCATTCACTATGGCACATTGGGTTGTTCTGTGTTGTTCCTATGACATTCTGAGTGACTGTTGCTGTGTTTTTGTAGGTTTCTAGGGTGTTGCTAAACTCTTGTTGTCATTAAACTATTGATTTCACTAGGGTTATGGGAGTTTTTGCTGTGTTGTTGTTAAGTGCTTGTTAGTTAGTTCATTGTGGCATACTGGGTTGTTGCCAGTTTTCTCTTTAGGCAGTCACAAGGTTGAAGATAATTTAGGGTTTATTCTTTGCTTGTTGGATGTGAATAATTGCCTGAACATTGCTACATATTTTTGGATCCTCGCTTGATGGTTTGTGCTCAAGTGTGATTATGTGATAACCTGATTGTATACATTTATTTTATGCAAGCTATATTACATTTATTCAGATTTTCATAAAACGTTTATTGTTATTTTTATAATATTGTTAAAATATCTATTTGTTTATTAGCACTTTAAAGGAGGAGAAATAAGTATTATATGCGTTTTTCTAAAAAGAGTTATTTTTTGTCACCGCACCTGCGTCATGACGTCACTGCGCGCTCCAGTGGCAGGCGCGCCCGTGATGCTCTTCATA